>NW_026023408.1:0-273 GCF_019186545.1 Solanum stenotomum | reverse complement strand
TTAGAACTTGAACTTGAAGTTAGAACTTAGAACTTGAACTTGAAGTTAGAACTTGAACATGAACTTAGAACTTGAACATGGACTTAGAACTTCAACTTCAATTTAGAACTTGAACTTGAAATTAGAACTTGAACTTGAACTTGAACTTGAACTTAGAATTTGAACTTGAACTTAGAACTTGAACTTGAAATTAGAACTTGAACTTGAACTTAGAACTTGAACTTGAAATTAGAACTTGAACATGTATTTAGAACTTGAACTTGAACTTAGAAC
>NW_026023407.1:0-7512 GCF_019186545.1 Solanum stenotomum | reverse complement strand
TAGACAAAGACCTTTAGTATGAGGAGGAGCCGGTTGCAATTCTTGTTCGTGATGTCCGGAAGTTGAGAACCAAGGAGATAAAGTCCGTGAAAGTTCAATAGAAGCATCGTCCAGTTGAGGAAGCTACTTGGGAAACCTAGAAGGACATGCGAGACAAGTATCCCTAATTATTCAACGATTTAGGTACTACTCTACTCTTACCTTAGCCAGTTTTTCCTAGTTTATCACTCGGAGAAGAGTGATGGGTAAATTGGTATCTATTGTAATGACCTGTTTCCATCATTATGGAAAAGCCAATGGAGAAATAATTTGGGCCAGAAAACTTTTGGGTAATTACTTGGAAATTTCTAGCCTACGCTAGACTTGGACGAAATCTGAGTCAGGTGAGGTCTAAGGAAATCTGGTAATGAATGAGGGGTTTAATTATGAATTTGATCACATGAGTGGATAGCCAAGACATTAAGGAGCATGTACGGATTTATGAAATCTAATTCGGGCGAATAAAACTCCTGAACCTGACCTTGGCGTGAAAGAGTAGTTTTAGAATGTCTCGGGTTGAAGATGTGTTGTGAATGGTAGCTTATAACTCAAACTCCGAGCTTCTGTCTCTGTGCAAGTCTCCAGGGTGGGATTAATCCCGCCAGGGAAGGGCCGCTATGGCGGGATAAGGTCCGTCGTGGTGGGCCAGTCGCGAACTAGAGTCGAGAAAACCCCCAAAATTATTATTTTCTGCAAAACTTTGTTCTTGAGAGCTAGGAGACGATTCAGGAATATTCTTGACAGTTTTCCACGACTTCTAGTGCTAAAAGTAAGGAAATTACTCCTTTAATCTGTATTTCGATTCCTAGGACTTAGAATCTTGAGTAATTATCATTGGGAGAGGGTTTTGGCCTGAAGTTGATGGTGGGAAAAACCCTAGTTGAATATTAGGATCTTGGGTTTGGCCTTGGATTGATAGTTAGATTATAATCCAGGTAAATTAGGCCTTGTTTATTGATCCTTGCGTTAATTACTTTTGTTTAGACCAAGAACAAGAGGAAATAATCTTGAAAGGGAAGACTCAAGTTTCTTAAGAGGAGTCAAACTTGGTTTCGAGGTAGGTAATGGTTCGATTTCTTGTTTGTGTGATATATGCTGAATAATTACTTCATTGTATGCATGTGTGTATGTGAATCGAATCTAATGAAATGATTATGTGCGAACAACTACATGCCATGAACTGTTACTTGACCATGTGACTATATGTATTATAAATTATAGTGTGGTTGTGATTGTGGTTGTGCTGATTGGATCGAGTGTTACGTTCCGACACATATATTGGACCGGGTGTCATATTTTGGCACATACATTAGATCGGGTGTCACGTTCCGACACACTAACAATTTGGGTCTGGGTTCCATGAGAGAACCACTTGTGATTATTATGTTTAAGTTTACCTGTCATTGATAGCGGAAAATTGTATATTGCTCATGAAAATCTTATTGAACTATGTATTCTGTATATGTGTTTACTGTGTTGTAATTTCCTGCTTGTATTTCGCTTATTGGAGTAGCCGCGTTATCCTACCAGTACTCTGTGGTTGTGTACTGATACTGCACTTGCTCGTTCTTTATTGAGTACAGGGCATCTTCAGGCGGCTACTGACAAAGCTCAGTTAGGAGATCACTGATCGAGACCAGATTCAAGGGTGAGCCAGTTTTTCCAGGCTGCCATGAGTCCTCTATTGTTTAGTCCATTCTTTTCAGACTCAGACTCTATAGTTAGATTTATTCGTATGTTTAGTTCCGGGGTTCCACCCTCTTTCCTTAGACTTGTTGATTGGTAGAGTTTTAATACAATGACTTTCAGGTTATATGGGTTGACTTCCGTAATAGTTTGTTTAATTGTTTATTTAAAACCTTTGGAGTTTATGGGAACTCCATTTCTATCCATCATTTAAACCTTCTTTCGTATCTTTAAATATTTATTTTTTCGTTAAGTTGCTTAGTTGGGCTGTAGCAATAGTTCTCCCACCGGAGGGTTAGTGTGAGTGCCAATCACGATGGGCTGGGTTGTGACAATCACTTCTCATGTAGCTTTTGCTTGCCTCTGTCTTTCACTTTTTTTCTGACAACCACATGTATTATTTTCTGTTTCTACTTTTTGAAGAAGAATAAATTTTTAGCTTCTTTTCAACATCAGAAAAATCGATTCTAGTTTCACTTAAAAGCAATTTTAAGAATTTGCCAAAAACACTTTTGACCTCCCAATAGCAATACTAAACATGTTCCAAAAATAATTCAATCCCATTAGAGATGACAAAACAGTAAGGCATTCACATGGTCTTAAATCAATTCCTTTCCTAGTTTGATGTCCTTTTTTCCCAGTTGCCTAGAAGTGCATAGTTTGGACTCTAGAGTCAATTTCACAAGTGTAAGTTTTGCTTAAAAGACTATCAAATTTACTGTTAAAAAATGTATATAGTATTAGATTCATAAAAAAAATATTAATTCTACGTGATACCATTTAGTTAAATATTCACATTTGACATGTCAGCTTGATATTGTAGACAATGATATAATTAATCATTAAGGTAATAATTATAATATTGAAGTGATGAATGAACTCCAAATCTATAAAAACATATATTCTAGTAGTGCTTCGGTGATAAAGTACTACTAGTGTAACACCTTAGATTTGAGAAAATAGAAAAATTGCAGACTTCCAGACCTGGTGCAAGAACCACGGAATCCACCGACGGTCCGTGGTCTGACACATGGTCCGTAGGTGGGGTCTGTCGTTGAGGACCAAATATTTATGGTCTTTGATCCCACCCACGGTCGACCAGTACAGTTTGTGGTTGGACCTACGGACCGTAGGTGAGTCAGTAGCCAGTTAGAGGGAAATTGTTGTTGGGTCAACTTCAAATGGTCATAACCATTAGCACAAAAGAAATTAAGTGGTCCATGACCTACCAAATGATAGATAATTGATTCTTCTTTCCAACACCACTGAGTTTCCTAAAATCCCATCTCCGAGTAAAAAGTTATGCTCGTTTTAGTGAAGCGTTGTCGGGCAGACTTGACCGACGACCCCACCTACGGTTTGTAGGTCGACCTACGGCCAGTAGGTCCCTCCGTTGGTGGCCTTCGACAACTTTTTAGTTATTGTCATTTAGGTCTTTTTCCTATGCGTTGGGCACTAAACTTCATTGTTTTATGCCTAAATTACGTCATTTTACTCAGTCTATGCCTAACAACTTAGTTAGACTTACCGAGAACCCTCATTCACCTAAAATCATCCAAACTTGGAGAAAAAAGAAGAGGAAAAGTCGACCAAAACTCCCAAGAACAAGCAGTAGTGTTCTTCAAAATATCAACCCCGAAATCGAAGGATTTCTCCGTAGATTTCGTTACCAGGTATGTGGGATTTCATTAGTGGATTCCTTTCATCCACTAGGTCCCTAGAATTCAGTCAGATTTTTTATTCTCTATATCATGTTTAGTCCTAGGGTTTTTCAAACCTTGGAGAATTATTGTGAATTAGCTGTTATAGTATTTCTAATCAGATTATCATGTTTTCGTTAAATCGTTGCTTAGTTCTTTGCATGAATTTTAGAACCCTAATTGTGTAGATTCTTTTAGTTTATGAATTACACTTGCTAGGTCAGTTTAAATAGATATACATGCTCCAGTTACGAATGTTTCATTGTCAGTAGTTAAATGTTTCATTCTCATATTTTACATGTAAGAACATTGAGCTATCCATAAATTCAGTTATGTTGTGTCATACACATTCTAGTTGGGAGTAGGCTTAGATCGAGTTGGACTAGGGTTCAATGTACCCTCATAGTCCCAGAACTACGTGTCGTAGGTTTATCACTCCCCTCTGTTGGGCATCATCTTTAGTGATCACACCATTCATGCCTTTATACCCCTGACAAGGTATATTGGGTCCTCTTGATGGGGCGTATACATCAGACTTCATGTTTAGCTCACGTGGTTTTATGTCCGTTAATAGTAGCTCCCACAGTCAGACTTCAGTGCATTCAACCAGGTTTTCAGTTATATTTTAGCATTCAGTCTGAGTATGTCATGTTCAAAATTAATACTTGGTCATTGCATTTAGTTCAGCCTTCTGTATATCCCAGCATTTACATTTAGTTCAGATTATACTATTGCTCAATATTCTTTGTGTTGCGTTCAAACACACACACAAGTGCACGTGGTCACTGAAGTAGTACAACGACTCTTTTGAGCCGGATTATCGAACCTAAAAGACTTCAAATCAACAAACACTAACTTTGTTGTAACTAAAATAAATTTACTTGTGAGACAGACAATTTCAGAAAATTTGTTTGCATTATCTAAGTTAAATAGTTGCAAATATTAACTACTAACACTTAGATCAATTACAAAAAGGGGATTTCACAATTTGAAAAATATTCCAGGGTTGTAACATGCACCGATTTTAAACATAATAATAAATTACTCTAACATTCGACAAATTAACCTCATTATTGATTCACAAAGTTGAAATTATGATCATGGTCTCTCGACCTCTAATCGCCTACCACCAATGACAACCTAACTACATCGTTGAGCGGGGATAGGCATGAACCAATCGCGGAGCACTAAGATATCATCCTGTACATTAACCAAACGAGGCATATAAGTGTACTCATATCCTATATACGAAACACTCTAAGTTTTACCCTAGAATGAACACGTTCCTCACACTCCTCGGTCTATCCCTCTGTTCGTCTTTCGAGTTCAATAGAGGACAATAGATTTATTTTAATGTTGATCAATCATTAAAATAGTTAAACAAGAATGCACACATAAATAATAAGAAAACTCATCTCATGCTAGAAGTAAATACTATTATGTAATTTTTCGCAGCTACAACCCTAGAATAAGGGAATTTAGCTACTCATAGCATGAATCATCATCAAATAATGTGTAAGGATCATGAAAGTGTTTACCAAAATGAAAGAGTAGAAGAAAAGCCCTAGAGATAATCAGCAAAATCGCCCAAATCATGTTCTCCCATTTCTCAAAAACTGAATAATAATAAAATAATACAGTTGGGCTATTTATAGTCTAAAATAAAAACACGTGGTGAAAATCTGGCGTCCAGGTCCGTGTCATCCACTACGTGGACCTGTTCCCTCGCTGCACATTGTGAACAAATTGATCCACTCCGCGATGCTCTCCCATTGCGCACTCCACTGTTAAGCTAAATTGTTTTCCACACGTTGGCTTCAGCTCCGCGACGTGGAATTGCTCCCTCATAGTGTATTTTTCCAGTTTCTTGGCCATTCTCCTTAGCAACTTTGACTTCTATTCTCCGATCTTTTGCATGGTGTCCTTTTTCACTCCATTTTCTTTGCTTTTCACCCTGAAACATCTAATCATATTGGTTAGAGGAAATACAATCGATGGACTCTAAAATTTCAGTTCCAACTAGGAATTTGCTCTCAAACTTAGCTATATATGACATAAATTGGTTATTAGGCGCATAAATACGCCTAAGATTACTTTGTTCAGTTATGTATTTTATTCAGCTATACTCTATATCCTGCATGCTTAGTAAATTCCAAGTACTGACGCATATTTTGTGCTACATCCTTTTCATGATATAGGTTCAAGTACTCAGCATCCAGATCACTCATAGATCGGTTCCCGATCTACACTTCAACAACTTTAGTGGTGAGTCCTCATACTTCGAGGACAATAGACATGTTTTCTTCAGATTTAGTCTTTTCATTTCAGTTTCAAATTTGCTAGAGTTAGCGGGGGGAGGGGGGGGATATCCCAACAAATTTAGTAAGTTAGAGGCTTTTTCAGACATAACATTATTCAGCTTTAGTTTTGAGTTTGATCTTCCAGCTGTTATTAAACTCATAGTCTTTTATATAATCAGATTAGTATTGGGTATTCCCTACTTACAGTTAATTGTGATATTAAGCTTCCACATAGTACATTTTATTCAGTAATCTCTTAGTATGCTTGGGGTTACTCGTGATCCTAGGTCTCGTGTTTACATCAGGGAGTGTCACGACCCAAATTGAGTCATGAGTGGCACCCACACTTAACCTCCTAAGTGGGCGGACCAAGGAATCTAAACCCCAACATTTACCAATAATTCAACTACGAATAACAAAAATAACGCGGAAGCTCCAAAACTTATTAAAGTAACCAATCAAATAAACTTCTAAAGTCTATTACATATTATCCCCAAAATATGAAAGTCATCACATGAAGGACATCTAACCTCTAAATACTAAGTCTAAGAGTATCAAAGACACCGAAATAAATGAATAAAATTGTTTATGTCTGAAAACTAAGGACATCATGACATGACCAAGAGAATCCAACACGAGCTGGAATGAATAGCTCACCCTGGAACCTGAGGTGCTGGAGACAGGCCATAGCTGAGGGCGAGTCGAAGTCACTGATATACTCGCTGCACTCCACAAAAGGAAAACAAAGAAAAATACAAGTAGGGCTCAGTACGGGGCAACATGTACTGAGTAGGTATCATCGACCAACCCAAAATATAAACTAATATACAATGAATAATAATATAAGGTCAACTATAACACTTAGCATGTGATAAGAAACAACAATATAAACAAGTGACAATTGAAGCAAGTACGTAATCAATCACAATATCAAGCACACACACGAGGACTCATGCCTCCACATCACACTCGTTTGGGAAATGCGTTCATTGAGATTGAGTACATTAAGTTAATTCAATATCATTTTCCTTTAATGTTACCGTGTCGGAACGTGACACTCTGATCCAAAAATATTGTGTCGGAACGTGACACTCCGATCCAATAATATTATTAATTTATCATTTATTATCACCACTTTTCAATTCATTAAAAATATTACATCAAGCCTTCTTTATTCAAGGCATCACTTCGATAGAGAGGTTTTCAGATTATAAATCTCACGGTCTCAGGATTTTAGACCAATCACAAACCATGCACATAACCAAGCCACACAATCACACAGTCAAGTACATAGAAAACTTCATAATATCATTTCAATGCATATCAATCGCTATTAGGAGTTTATCTATCGAATAGAACAAACCATAACCTACTTCCACCGAAGAACTGAAGTCAAGCAAGTTACTTCTCCAACACGTTTCCTTTCCTCAATGCCTCCGAACCTTTCCAATCTATCAAATATATATATGCATAATTTGTAAGTTAGCGATTCTATAAACACTCATATTATTCTAGTCTAACCTAGACCCAAAAACTCACCTAATTTCTATAATCAATTTCCTAAAGTTCAAACCTATGGGTAAGTCTTAATTTCTCCCATTAGTATATCTTTAATGGAATTTAAATAATATATTGTACGTAATATTTAATTATCTATTTCAATTCATTAAAACTTAAATCACAACATGATAATTTTAAGAAGATAAGGATCAAACCCACATATTACAATTGACCGTAGCATTACTGTATAAGGATGATAGCTGCAAGTTTAATGTAACCTCCCACAT
>NW_026023406.1:0-408 GCF_019186545.1 Solanum stenotomum | reverse complement strand
TTAAAATGCACAACTTCTATACTTAAGATGAACTAAAAATCCAGAGTCAAGATGGCAAATGATTCGATTCAAGAGGCATGCCAATAGTGACAAAGTCACAGCCACAAGAAGGACAAGGTCCCAACAAGAGTGCCAGGTGATCAAACAATCCATAAAAGTGGGCGAGTTACACAAGCGTCTTTAACTTCTCAAAGGATACCAATACAACAATGCAAAGCGACAAGAGTAACCAAGGTACCAAGATCAAATTTCAGATATACTAGCAGTTAAAAGAGTGAAAATATAAGTTTATACACAAACCTCAGTGCTTTAGCAAAGAAACAGTCCAATACAACTTCAAGAGTTCAAACCGTAGATCACAACGTATGAAGGTCCTCAATGTGTTCACAAGTATATACAACCTTAAAA
>NW_026023405.1:0-219 GCF_019186545.1 Solanum stenotomum | reverse complement strand
CAGAACTATGATTAACTTCAGTCTAACAAAGCACTTGAACAGTTGAGAGGAAGAAAAGAAGATAAGTTGATTCATAAAACTTGTTAAGCCAATAAACAAAGATATAACAACAATGTTAAATGAATAAGCCACAGATCAAGGGCTTGAACTTACGACTACTGATCAAAATGTAGAAAAAGACACAAAGTTTCGCAACCAACTAAAGAACAACAACAATAT
>NW_026023404.1:0-758 GCF_019186545.1 Solanum stenotomum | reverse complement strand
CAAGTTCCTGCGAATATGTTATTATTAAAGTCTATTTTGCCTATGTTCTAATTCTTGCCTATCGCTATAATTATTTCAGTAAATTTTTCTTTATATTCATTATTCTCGCTATTCATTGTATCTGATCTTTAAATATTGAATATATTTATATTCTATTTTAGATATATTATCTATTAATTGATTTAATTTGTCGTTATCGGTTTTTGTAATATTGAGTTGTTTATATTCCGGATATAATTTATTTAATTTTCTTCTTAATTTTCTTATCTTTCTACTAGTATGTTTCATACTATATTTCTTATTATCCATAGCTCTGATAGCACACATGTCGATACTACTCACTCTTCTAAAATTTTATACATATTACTCTTAAAATATACTCTATTCAAACAACTTTTGTAGATTTAATACTACCAATAATCTCCAATAACTATTTAGTTTTGATTTTGAAATAATTTGACTTAATAAATATAGTTATACTAGCTAGGAATGAAAGGAAACTAAACTGCATAATTAATCATAAACAATGACAATCACAAGCCAAATTGCTTACATTAATTTATCATAAAGCAACCATAGAAGTCCACTTATTATTTATTACACAAACAGGAACAAAGGTAACAAGAGACTAACAAATGCAGTGAACTTAACAAACATAACATAACTTAAAGCAACGAACTTATTTCTTCATTCAATTTGCAGCAGCAAACTGCAAATTCATGATCAGCCACCTTAATTAGCTTGACTACGAGTGAGCA
>NW_026023403.1:0-2177 GCF_019186545.1 Solanum stenotomum | reverse complement strand
TAATAATAATAATACTAATAGTAATAGTTCAGAACCCCCTCTCTCTCTCTCTCTAAAAAACTCTCTCCCTTGTAATATTTTCCAGTATTTCAATAAAAGTTTGCAATTTGGTTTGAAGGTTCGGTTCCATTAAGGTACTATTTCTTATTCTTGTTATTTACTCCTTTATGTTCATAAGCTCAATGATGGGCTAAACTGTTTGTGTTGAACTATCACATACTAAGTTACTAAAAGAAATGGCGTTGTGTCTATTATGACAACAGATTAATCAGTAAGACTAGGTCTAATATAACTTAACCAGGCAAGTTTATGAAAAGCTGCTGAAAAAATCCGTTGGATTACCCGTTGGAGTACCCATGTGAAGGGCGGACCCGGGCGGACCCGGATAGTAAGAGCTCTCATATACTTTGCCAGGCTAAAGTTATGTAATTAAAGGTTCCTATTTGTCTTAACTGTGCGATCCGGTTTGAAAATGGTATCAGAGCCATGGACTTTTAGAAACTATAGGTATAATAGTTCAACACAGTTTTTTTTTTATGAATATCATAAAGAAAAGGTCTACTGTTAAAAACAGTAGAAAAGAAGAATACGATATACCTCAACATCTAGATCTACTTAATAAGTGGACTATTCCTAAAATATCACCTAAGATTATATATCAGATGGGTACTTTTGAGAAACTTGGTTTCAAACAAGTAGTTAAAACTACTGAAGAAACCATTACTATTGATAGTGATAATCAAACTTTTAGATTATTATCTGATAATGATTTAGCTCCCTATAAAGATATTTATAGATTTATGCATATTGGCTTGGTTCAGGTGGCTTTTAAGCCCCTTACTTTACGTGGCTTACCTGAAAGCTTTATAGCAGCTTTACGTGATGGTAGAAATCATAATTGGAAGAAATCCCTTATAGGGACAATTCAAACTAGTCTTGCTTATGGACCAGTTTATTTCAATGCTTACCCCAATCTACAAATATCCTTACAGGATGAGAATTCATTAAGTTCTCTTATGTTAAATGTTAAACTTCATGGTTATGATTATATGCCTGGCACTGAAGTTGTTTGTATCTGTTACAGGATTTATTATAAGTTATTACATACTTTGAATCCTATGTGCAAAATAATTGATTTCAAAAATGAAACTATTCTTATTGAAACAAATTTTGATAAATCAAAGGTAGTTACCAGAAGACCTATCAAGTGGGAAGAAATTGATTTTCCACAAGAATGGGTTATTGAGAATGCTACTCAACCCCAAAATAATATAAATACTGAGGTTTCTGAAATTGAACAGTTAAATGATGGGACTGTTAAAATTAGATTTCATGAACCCAACATGCTACTTGATAATCGTAGTATGTCTTCTAGAATTAGCAGATCTACTTCTTATATATCTCCTATTGATTATACTGTACAGGTTCCTTCGAGAGCTTCTACCTCTCAAATTAGAGAAAATTATAGATATGACAATATTGAAATTGATAAAGATAATATTGTTAAGCCAGTTCAGAAGGCTAATTCTGATTTAGATATAACTGAATCTGAAATGAATTTTCCAAATGGAATAACAGGTTAATTTTGTTTTCTTATGACTGACAAAAATATTGATTTTAGTCCGGGATCTCCGGCAAGAGCTCGTATCGCTAAGGATTTTCAGCGAAAGAAATGGAAACTTTTTAGAAAATGGTTTTTTAAAAACTTTAATAAATTAGAACAGCATGAGTTTCAAGAGGAATTTTATAAAGATCTCATAGATTCTAAAATAAGTCGTTTAATTCCTTTTGTTCCTTGGTTTATGTATAAGCATGTTCATAATTATATTTCTATGCTTGAAAGAGACTTTACTCTAAGTAATGGAGAAATAACAAGATCAGTATTTCCTCCGCAACAGTCTTTTCAAATTAATAAAAATGATAAAACTGTTAATTTTAATGCCTTTTCTAAATTATTAGAAAATGATACTGCTCTAGTGACCACTCAACATGTTAACGCTATTATAAAGCAGAATAATTATGCAAATATTTATATGAGTATTCTTGGTGATCATATAATGTCATTACATGAGAAAGTTGATAGACTTCTTACTCTATTGCCTAATAAGATAAAAGGTAAAGAGAAAGTTACTCATAGTAGCTTACAACATCCTCCTGATATAGAGGATTTCAAAATC
>NW_026023402.1:0-749 GCF_019186545.1 Solanum stenotomum | reverse complement strand
TTCTCCCTCTAACCAAAACTCTCAAAGCTCTTAAGACTACATTGTGAATGCTAATTATGTTAGAAGGAACAAACCTATATTTATAGAGTCCTAAACCTTTCCTACAAGAAAAGGACTAGTAAAATATTAAAACCTTTTCCTAAAAGGAAAACCTATTTATGGTAAGAAATCAGGGCAAATAAACCCCAACAAATCTCTCACTTGGCCTGAATTTCTGACAAAATAAATTTGTCTACCTTCTTCACATAATCTTTAGGATCTTGCATCTCTTCTCCATAATCTCCTCCATCAAATCTACATCTCGACACAGAGAACCTCTCTGAAACAATTTCTCCAACAAAGATCTTCATTACTGTCAAAAAGGTTGCGGCTAGAACTACACCCGCCAAGATGAACACCCATCTGTAATCTAGTTCCATCATTGAACCATGACTCTGATACCACTTGTGAGAAATATAGGAAAAGAATATTATTGAATTGTTATTGTGTCTACATTATTACATTGAGACCCTATTTATAGACCCGAGTCTGAGGTCGGGTTGGACGACATACATCTTGGTTGGTTCCACCACTGAGGAATGAAGTGCAATACTGATGGAGCATGCAGAGGTAATCCTGGGACCCCATTTCCCACAGTAGACATAAGAATTTATTCCTATTAGATATGAAATAGCTCTTTATAGCCTCTATGGCAACTTCTCTTAAAAAGCCTCGGTTGTCACCCCCTAATCAAAAGACTTATCTTCATT
>NW_026023401.1:0-749 GCF_019186545.1 Solanum stenotomum | reverse complement strand
CATTCTGCCAGACGTCCCGGCCTGGGAGGAGAAAGAAGGAGAAGAAGAAACAAGAATCGTCGCCTTTAGGCTCTTTCAATGCAGCTCTATAGTTATTACTAAAGAAAAACATCAAAACGAAGGGTGGCATATACTTCCACTTTTCTTAGTCAGAGTATGGGCTTGGGCTTCGGTTCGGGACTCTGAATCGATCAATCGAATGGGAAAACACCTTTCCTCTTTCGCTTTCTCTCCAATAAAAAACAACACGAGCTCGCGGTCTATCAGCACTTGAAGGGCTACACAATGGAGATCGGTTGGGGTGTATAATAACCTTTTTTTTGAGGATGCCCGGGAACAACTCCTAGGTCAATTAAGGAGTCTAGAGAAGAACAAACAAAAAGAGAAGAGAAAAAAGAAAAGGACAAAAAAGAGGATAACAAAAGAAAGGAACAAGCACGGATAGCGATCGAAGAAGCCTGGGATAACATTCCTTTTGTCCCCCCTTAAAAGAACATCGTAATAGGTATATTGGAGGTGTCCTCCAACATTTTCTATTAGTATAAGGAAGGCGCTAGCTAGCGCCCAACCTATACAAGGGCTTTCCACCTCCATTTGGTCGTGCTGCTATGATGAGTCCATTTCTCGTGCCATTTACAATAAGGTTTTCCTTTTCTTTCTTCTTTTTTAGGTATCTTATGTCCAGGCAGACAGGTCAAAAGCTGTTGATAACCCGGCGGCTGCTTGCAAAGCATAGGCTAGACAAGCGG
>NW_026023400.1:0-691 GCF_019186545.1 Solanum stenotomum | reverse complement strand
TATCTACTGCGATTCATTGGATCTACCAAACAAAGTTTCCAGAGATAACGAGACCAGGAGCAAGGTGACTTCAACACAGATCAGTGTTCTAAAACTAACATATTTTTGTGGATGCAGGATATAATAAGATCATCAAAAGAGCTATATTTATCAACCAACTGGTTGAGGAGAATACGTCTAGCGAATATCAATTAGTGAGTGTAACATCTTCATTTGATCAATGAGGTATTTGATAAATTAAAAAATAGTATCTACCACTTAAGGTTGCGAGATACCGATGAAAATGGTATTATGATAAAAAAAGTACCTATCATCATATCAATTATTGATGAAAGACGATGTTCATAGTCAAATTCATATTCAAATTGCCGAGAGGGCCATCCTATACAATTGCCAAGAGGGCCATTCATATTCAAAATGCCGAGAGGGCCATCATGTTCAAAACCCCAAGAGGGCCATTCATATTCAAAATGCCGAGAGGGCCATTGCATATTCAAAATGCCGAGAGGGCCATCACATATTAGATTGCCAAGAGGGCCATCATATTCAAATGCCAAGAGGGCCATTGCATATTCAAAATGCCGAGAGGGCCATCGCATATTAAATTGCCAAGAGGGCCATCATATTCAAATGCCAAGAGGGTCATTCACATTCAAAATGCCGAGAGGGCCATTGCATATTCAAAATGCCG
>NW_026023399.1:0-498 GCF_019186545.1 Solanum stenotomum | reverse complement strand
TGGTCATTTAGGCTCAGTGCCTGCTATCTTCATGAAATGTGGAATGAACATCACTTTCTTTCCTTTTTCTTCAAAATTTTCAGTTGTGATCAAAATCCACCCCATCATTCACTTCCAATGGAATACCGGACAGCCCATTTCTTTTGCAACTTTCGTAACTTTTATTTCACATATTTTTCATTCTTTTTCTTTTTCATTCCATTTTTCTTTTGTCTTTTTTTTTAGTATGGAGGGGTTCCATCTTTTTAAAAACCATGGATCAAGGGGGACTTCTTCACACTTCTTGATTTACCTTTAAATTTTCACAACAACCCGAATTTAGGCTTTTGTCCTAAGTTGACTAATCAAACAAACCACACTTCATGAGGATTATGGGTGGATGGATAAAGAGGGTTTGCATGTTTCATCAAGTTTCTTCCAAGAAAAGGATAAGGCTCAAAAAGGGTTTCACGCAAAGTTCACACACTCACAAGGTTGGCTACAAAAGAGGTATATTGT
>NW_026023398.1:3917-5295 GCF_019186545.1 Solanum stenotomum | reverse complement strand
GCAGCATTCACTGTGATGCCCTCTATATAATTAAAAAGAATGTTGGATTTCTCTAGCTCCATGCTTGCATCTTTTATGAAATTGAGGAAGGTTTTTAGATATTTTAGACTGTCTTCAAGGACTTGAAACTCTTTCTTCAGATGAACAAACTTGTCGAAATCTTTGTTGTTGATGAGAAGATCCTTCACATTCTGAAGGATGTACTCGATGAATTTCTGAAACAATGGGCTGCATAAATTTGGTAAAGGCCACCTCCCTGGAACCAATGAAAGGAGAAACTCATAACCTTCTTTGACTTCAGCAGAAGATAAGTCTGCCCTTGGTCCCGAGACAGTGTCACCGACTTGCATTCCATGTCCGCGCAATCTCCCATCCTTAATCCTTCCTTTTTGTGTTGCCCAAAACAAAAAAGTTCCAAGAAATCTCCTCTCTGTTTCAGACATTTGTTTTCCAGCAGAATTTCCTCAGAGTGGATATATGTCGACAGCTCTGCAAGCAAAGAGATTAAAAGCAAATCACATTCTAGGACAAACAAGAAATTAACACAGAACTCCTTTATATGTTGATTGCACTCTTCCTCTTGTATCAGAACATTATGCTTGATTGTAACTAACAAACAGATAATATTTAAGAAAAAGATGTGTGTGATCACAAATTACAAAAACTGTTTGGTTGCACTAAATGTTTTCTGGAAAATGTGAAGTTATATCTGAAAGTGACAATGCATACTCTTAACTCTACACAACTAGGGGAGTGGGGAAAAAAGTCACCAGGAAAAACAATAACACCACAAGAGATACAACAGCATTGATAGTCTTTTGATCAATGGAGCTAATGTATCAGAACCAGCAATGATCAGGGAGGAGATCATAGATTTCTACCAAAACCTCTACAAAGAGAATGAGCACTGGAGACCTCAGTTCAGCCCCACAGATCAAGCTACTTTGAATGAAGAAGATAATGTAATGCTGCAAAGTCAGTTTGGAGAACAAGAGATCAAAGAATGTGTGTTTGCTTGTGCAGGAGATAAGGCTCCTGGCCCAGATGGTTTCACTATGGCATTTTTCATACAGTGTTGGGAGGTGGTGAAGATGGATGTGATAGCAACCATTCAGAACTTCCATAGCCAAGGCTACTTTGAAAAAAGCTTTAATGCTACTTTCATAGCTTTGATCCCAAAAAAAATGGGTGCAACAGAATTGAAGGATTTCAGGCCCATTAGCCTGATTAGCAGTGTCTATAAGATCATATCCAAGCTACTAACAGAAAGACTTAAGAAAGTGATGTCCAAGCTGGTGGATAAACATCAAATGGCTTTCATCAAGGGTAGGCAGATCATGGATGCCATACTTATTGCTAATGAATGTGTGGATGTGAG
>NW_026023398.1:0-2876 GCF_019186545.1 Solanum stenotomum | reverse complement strand
CAATGCTCTTACCATGGCCTTGGAAGATGATATGGAAAGTTAAAGTACCTCACAAGGTGGCTTGTTTCACTTGGTTAGTAGCCAGACAAGCAGTACTAACTCAGGACAATCTAATGAAAAGGGGAAGACAATTATGTTCCAGATGTTTTTTTTGTGAAAGAGAAATAGAGACAACAAACCATCTCTTCATCCATTGTAGAGTGACAGAGAAACTGTGGCAGGTGTTTTTTAACTTAAGGGGTATCAGTTGGTCCATGCCAAGGCATACCTCCGAAGCTCTAACACGCTGGAATAGAGAAGGAAATCTGTCCGACCACAAAGAGAGATGGAAGATTGTCCCTGTTTGCATCTGGTGGACAATATGGAGGGAGAGGAACCAAAGATGTTTTGAAAACAAGAGCATCCCTTTCCAAAGTTTGAAGTTGAATTGTCTTATAACCTTTTTTTTTTGGTGTAACTATGTACTCCCCAAAAAGGTGGAGGATATTACTCAGTTTCTAGATAGTTTAGGAGGGATATAGGTGGTAGATTTCTTTGGTTTTGTTTACTGTAAATCCCAGATGTAACTACTACTAGAGTACACTATTGGTGTATCTTGTCTATAAAATGTTAACTTTCTCAAAAAAAAAGAACTGGTTCCAAAGAGTTCTGATTGCCTACTACTTACTTTTGCCTAAACTAGTTACCCTTTGTTAATCCAAGCAAGTGAAATTGTACAATAACTGATACTAGGGTCAACCTTCAATATTTCCTAGAGAATTGTCACGATTTGTTTTTTTGATGCTCAAGACAAAATAATGACTTTATATATCAATGCTACTTATGTGATTTTGATTGTCAGGAAGTTTGCTTCAAAATAGTTATTACTATATAAATATTGTCCTTTTGTTTTTCTCATTTACTATTTCTTAATATTTCAGTATTTTAGACGAAGAAAAGTTTATATGACTTGTAATAACGCTAGTTGAAGTTTGATTAGTTTAATAATTATTATTTATTTAATAGCTAATTTTTATGATATAAATATTTTTATTAATGCAAATCTCTCTCTCTCTCTCTCTCTCTTTATATATATATATATATATATATATATATATATACATGTATATTTTGGTAGATATTTGTATTTAAATTAATGTATTATATATGTCACGAATATATTATTAAGTTAACAAGATCTTCTAACTTCAATATATATTATTTTAAAATGTTCCGAGTTCTTTTTTTTAAAAAAAAAACTCACAACACAAATGTGAAAATATGTGAATATACATGAATCAGTTAAAATTTATCATTTACAAAGTACATTTTATATTCAGTAATATGGATAAACATTTTCATTTTGTCCCTACACTAAATTAAAATCTAATAACTATAAAAAAATAGTAACATTAATTAAAATCTTATTTATTTATGTAAGTATAAAATTTATTAGAAATTCAGCTATTGCACATTAATTCTTTAGTTATAACATTATAAATTCTCTTCGTTATTACTAATTATTGCAAACGTTATTCACACTCTTTTACATTCTTTAGTTATAGTATTATGAATTCTCATAGTTATTACATTAATTATTTCTATCTTTCCTCTTTCCTTTAATGTTGTTGACCAATAATTTTTTATATTATTATACTACCCATATATATGTGATAACACTGTGTTATTTTTCCTTGGATGAATTATGCTTAGTTGAATAAATTGTAAATCGTTTACAAGTATATGAACTATATCTTTGTTGGGTGTAAGATAAACACGTGATTAAAAATATATGATTTCACAGATAGAATATATTCTTTAATTTTAATTTTTAGTTTTTCCGGTAAAAAAAAAGGAAACTTTTCTCAGTTAACTAGGACAGTTAGGATAGTCAGATAACTGTCTTTGATTTATGTACACAATCAATCGAGAAGTCAAATATGAGAACCAACAACAAGAACGTCAGCTATTTTGTTATAACTTATAAAATAAAAATTAATATACAAAAAATAGTTCAAAAAAATAAAATTTTGTTGTTTTCTTCACATGTTCATATGACATCTAAACAGTTTAAAATGGAATACACGTGCAAAACACATCTGGTTTGACAAGAAAAATACACAACAAATATCGTCTATAAGGTAATATTAGTGAGATACGACTAATTACATGATTGAACCTTTCAAATCTTCGCTTAATTAAGCTATACTATTTACTATAACATAAATTTTTTGAATTGGTAATCACGTATCGAAAAACTAGTTAATACAAATTAAGTTTGTTCAAAAGTCTATCACGTACTTTTTGTAACAACTTTGACAGGGCAGAAAACAGTGATCCAGGTTTCACTACTTTTTTAACCAAAAAGAAGAATGAACAAGAGATTTTAGGACTCCGGAGAGCAAAGTCTCGTACTTGCTTCCCTGACTAAATATTTTCATATGTGTGTTAATCATGGAAGACTTTGAGATCAGGAGAACGCCATTATTGTCACTTAATATAAAGTATAATAATGAAATTAAATTACACTTAATGAAGAATAAAAAATGATTCAACTTGATTGTTGCATTATACCCCAATACATTGCATTTTATTATGGCCACTTGTGATGGTTAAGAAATGGAAAAAAAAGAAAGAGTTGACCTTAATACATATATAATCTTAGAGGTGTTGCTTTCAGCTAATGCCACTTGCACATAGAAAATATGGCTGATAGCCTTACCAGGAGACCATTTATTAAAATATGGCAGGAAGTTAGTCAGATATAGCTCTAAGGTCACGACTCGGTATCATATTAGATCATTGACATCCCACATTACCTTTTCATTACTACTAAATACCAACTGCGTATATAGAAAATTAGTTCACTGCCCTGCTTTTCGCCAACTTCAGAATTT
>NW_026023397.1:0-498 GCF_019186545.1 Solanum stenotomum | reverse complement strand
CAGCCAGCTAGAAAAAGAGGCCCGGGGGTGATCGCCGATACCACCAAAACTACCCAGCCAGCGATATGTTCCCAGCCCGGCTAGAAAGAACGTCCCCGGGGGTGATGGTATCTCCAATAGGATTCAACCCAACAAAAACCTCCGTGGAACGCTGTCCACTATAAGACATCACAGAAAAGGCTCCAAGCCTATACTATCTCAATCCCACACATCGAGTGATGCACCAAACCTTCGAGAATTCGTCGAAACCGCATAAATCTAAAGGTCAAACTATCAGACTCAAGTCTGCTATTCCAGTCTACAAGGAGCTAAGTCATCCGAACGACGTCGGCAGCAAGTCAAGGCTATCCAGCCCACACGGTCATAAGTCTAAGGCAATGCTAGCCTAACCTAGACTAAGGACATCATGCTTACGGTTAAGGATGAATAAGGCATACAATACATAGCATACACGCATACAATAGCATTTAGAACATAAGCATGCAACTCTACTAAGCC
>NW_026023396.1:0-563 GCF_019186545.1 Solanum stenotomum | reverse complement strand
CCTAAAAAATCTGAAATCCCTAAGAAATTCTAAACCCTAAGATAAACTAAACCCTAAAACTTAGGGAAACCCCAAGACTTATGGAACACCAACAATCCCTACAGCCTAAAAGCGCCTTTTAAAAAAACTAAACCTAAAAAGACCCTTAAAATCCATAACCTCTAAAAACTTTAAATTTAAAATCCTAAGCCCTAAACCCAAAGAAACACTAAGCCGTAAGAACCCCTAATCAGTAAAAAATCATAACAATCTTGAAAACCNCAGTAAAAAATCATAACAATCTTGAAAACCCCTTTTAAAATCCTAAACCTAAAAAATACAACAAAAACATAAGCCTTAAACCTTACAAACGCTTGGATAAAAACTTAGACCTTATACCCAAAGAAGCCCTAAACCATTCCGCCTAAACCTTAGGGCTAAACTATAAGAAATCCTAAACTTTAAGAAATAAAAAAAAGCCTTAAAACCTTAAACTTTCAAAAACCCAGACCCTAAAATCCCTATAAATCCCCTAGGATCTAAAAACCCCTTAATCATTAAAAAACCATAGGAATCCTAAACAC
>NW_026023395.1:0-649 GCF_019186545.1 Solanum stenotomum | reverse complement strand
GTCTTAATTTGGTTTGTTATACACTATACACAAGAAAAGTATAGAGTGAAAGAGTTAGTCAAAAAAGAGTTCTTATTAGTTGAAGGAAGGTGTTCTTTTTGTGGAGCTTTGAACTCAACTCTTGTCCAGGGTTGTTGAGTTATATATTGTGAATAGGCTGTTGTATCCTGGAGGGGACAAGTCAAGAAGGACTACTGCTGGATCGGTGAAAACATTTGTTGCAGTGGGCTTGAATCTCCTTAAAGAGAGCGAGATATCCGCGCCTCAGCCTGAAGAGATTTCTGTTTCTTCATTTTAATTTCAATTGTATCTTGTATTTTTTGTTACATTGTAAGTTTTTCACCAACAATTTTAAGGAGATTCATGATGGCTACAATTGAAAAAACCGCGGATGTCAAGATGGGAGACCTTAACAAGCCATTTCGGTTCAATGGTAACCATTTTAAGAGATGGAAGGGTAAAGTACTTTTCTACTTGAGTCTTCTCAATGTTTCTTATGTGTTAACTGAGAAGAATCCTAATAAAGTAGACATCACCTCTATGAATGATGATGAAACTATTTCTCATCTAGAGAAAGTGGAAAAGTATGATGGTGATTCCTATAAGTGTCGGTATTATATACTTAATTGTCTATCTAATAATTTTTATG
>NW_026023394.1:0-409 GCF_019186545.1 Solanum stenotomum | reverse complement strand
GAAGCAATGAAATGATCTGAACATGATATTGATACTGAATGCTGAGCTAACTGAATGCAATGACCAATTTATAACATGCTGACTGAATACTGAATGAACTGTAAATGTGGTCAATGCAATAGAGTCTGACTGAACTGTGGGAGCTACTAATAACCGACATAAAACCACATGAGCTAAATGTGGAGTCCGATGTATACGCCCCATCGAGAGGACCCAATATACCCTGCCAGAGGTATACAGGCATGCTGGCGTGATCACTAAACTGATGTTGCCTACAGAGGGGACTTACACCTACGTGGCTCGTAGTTCTGGGACTATATGGGTACGCTGAAACCCTAGTCCAACTCGGTATTATGCTACTCCCAATGAATTAGTGATTGACTGGTTATGACTGAATTTCTGTAAATAC
>NW_026023393.1:0-257 GCF_019186545.1 Solanum stenotomum | reverse complement strand
AACCAAGAAGCAATTGTAAGAGGACCTTAAAGTGGTACTTAGCATAAATAGTATTATGGGATGCTATGATTGCATTGCACAAGTATGGGTTAGGGTTACTAGAGGAATGAGTTGAGGTAGGATCGTGCAATAGTTTCCTTCCTTGCAATAGTTGAATAAAGGTTAGAGATTCCCTTAGTTATGGGAGTTAAACTAATAATGAGACCAAAGGAGGGTTAGTATTACTAAGATGACTTTAAGGTTATGCTTAGTGTGAA
>NW_026023392.1:0-1482 GCF_019186545.1 Solanum stenotomum | reverse complement strand
TAATTAAAGTCTATTTCAAGTTGGTTTATCCTACTCCTAGTCCTAGTTGATTTGTCACTTGGTACTCTATTTTAAGAAACTTAAAATATTTAAGGTTAAATTGGGAGAAAACATTATGCCACGTACAGATATAGTATATGTACTAATTATAATAAATTTACTTTATTTTTTAAGTTACCTAAGTTTCTTTATTATAACACGAGTAACTTAACCTAATCTTATAAACTTATTATGTATTTTCACCGCACAAAAACTAAACTCAAATTTTAATTCAAATAGTGATAAGCCATTTCCCAATGGGAAAAGGAATTCAATTTATCCTCTCTATTTTTATTTTTTTTTCTCTTTTTTTTAACAATCAAATTTAATTTACTAGTTTCACTAGGTTTAGGATTTGCTTTTTAACTAACATAATTGTTAGATAGCAAATCTAACAATGGAAAAGGGCCAAAAATACTCTTGAACTATCCAAAAAGGTTTAAATATGATACGATACTATTGAGGGTTTACTTGTGAATATGATACTTTGAAGAGATCCCTTTTATTTGATCTCTTTAATTAACCCATGTGTGAGTTTAATCTCTCCGCTCTTAAGATTAATTACTCTAATTTTATATGTTATTATATATGACTCTATCTATTCTACATTTTATTATTAATCTATGGCGAAATAGCCTGATGGACGCCTATATTTGTATGAGCTAGTTTGTATTCTGGACCATTCTACTTGATCCTTTGTTAATTTAGTCCTTAAACTCAGTGAAACTAAGCATTTTAAACCACATTGGTTGTGTGTGAATTTCAAACGCTTGACAGAAATGACATATCATCATCCACATCCCATTTTAAATGACACATCACTTATTATTATTATTATTTTAAAAAACATATAGTATATTTTTTTCTTTCTTTTTCACTTCATCCCTTCACCTCTCTCCATATTTTTTTTACATTAGAGATACCACCACAACCATCCATTCTCACTAGTGTCATTACTTTCCTAAATAACTAACAATCATCATTCGATTTTTTCTCAAAATTTCTTTTATTCACAATGTTGACACCCAATTTTGATCCTCTACAATATAAATTAAGCATCAAACTTCTTCAATTTCTAACGATTTAAAATAATTAGTTTATAAAAAAAAATCAAAAATAAAATAAAATAAACATAGTTTGCAGGTTATTTTAAATAGTTTTGTCACTTATTTTTTTTATATAATTAACGCATTTCATGAGTACTCAAAGATTGTCTTGAAAAGATTTTATATTTTAAACACTTTAATAGTGAGGGTCACAATTTTGAATTAATGAATCCTATGAAATTCTAAATACTTTCAAGTTATTTTTAAGGTAATTTTGTCATTTTAAATATTTTTAATAAATTTTTAAATAATAGATATGTACATTTTACAATCACGCTATCTTATAAATATTTGAAAATCATCAAAATATTTTACATCTTAGTTAAATATCTTATTA
>NW_026023391.1:0-552 GCF_019186545.1 Solanum stenotomum | reverse complement strand
TACCTTCTGGTAGCGTCAAAATTGGAGCTGCAGTCAATCTCTTCTTCAATTCTTGAAAGCTTTTCTCACAAGCTTCAGACCATTGAAATTTCGCGGCCTTCTGAGTCAGCTTTGTCAAAGGAGATGCAATAGACGAGAACCCCTCAACAAACCTTCTATAATAACCAGCTAAACCCACGAAACTCCTAATTTCAGTTGGAGATGTGGGTCTAGGCCAATTCTGCACTGCCTCAATTTTCCGAGTATCAACTTTAATTCCATCACCGGACACAATATGACCTAGGAACGCCACGGACTTAAGCCAAAACTCACACTTAGAGAACTTGGCATACAACTCCTTGTCTTTCAAAGTTTGAAGAACTATTCTAAGATGGTTAGCATGATCTTCTTTATTCCTTGAATAGATTAGTATGTCATCAATAAAGATAATAACAAACATATCTAAATAAGGTTTGAAGACTCTATTCATCAGGTCCATGAAAGCAGCCGGCGCATTGGTCAAACCAAAAGACATGACTAAAAAATCATAATGACCGTATCTGGTTCTGAAAG
>NW_026023390.1:0-674 GCF_019186545.1 Solanum stenotomum | reverse complement strand
AATATTATATAAATATGAAATAGCTATAGGAAATGAATTTAGTAGTATGACAACAAAGGTAGAAGAACAAAATAAAGAAAAAATCATAAATCGGAATCTAATGACAAAATTAGCAATATGTAATATGTGTTACATAGATGAATATACATGTGCATTTAGAGAATATTATTATAAAGGAACATATAGCACAGAAGAAAGTAAAGAAATATGAAAATTATATTTTACAAAATTACCAGAACCTTTTAATTCAAAAATAATAAAAAGCTGGAATGAAGCAGAATTAATGGACACCTTAGGAGCTAGAATGAAATTCTTGCAACGATGATTTATGGAACTATGTGAAAAACATAAAGAAGAAATAAAAATGGAAAAAATATTAGTAAAAAACTTGGCATGTTGCAAAAATAAGACAGCACCTCAATTTGGTTGTACAAACAAGTATTATAAAAATAAAAAGAAATATAATAAAAAATACAGATCAAAATATAAATATAAAAAACCAAGAAGAAGGTACTATGTAAAAAATTACAAAACCAAAAGACCATATAGACCAAAAAGAAAATTAACGAAATGTACTTGTTATAATTGTGAAAAATTAGGACATATAGTTAGAGATTGTAAATTACCTAAAAGTCCAAAGAAAAATAAATATCAGAAATAATAATAGATGATGA
>NW_026023389.1:0-734 GCF_019186545.1 Solanum stenotomum | reverse complement strand
AGGACAACCACACTTGAAATTAACCCAACAGATTTATGCTTTTAGTGAAGCTATGCATCAGATATTTGAAGAGAAAAAGGAATAAAATTGATAAGCAGGGAGAGGCTTAAAGAAGGCAGCCTTGAAGTGAACAGGGGATTGGGACGTCAAGCTATATTGAATTCACAACAAACAGAGGCAAACCAAGACTAGTGGAAAAGTTTGAAACCAAATGAGATAAAATTCGGAAGCTAAAGAAAAACAAGCATAATATCTAATTATAAACTTGAAATTGATTTGAAGAGAAAAATAAAAATAAAAATATGATCAACTTTAAGATTCACACACCCGTACAAATCATATTCAAAACTAAGTAAGCCGAGACCAAAATTTCAGCCAAAACAAAGAACTCTAATCTTCATACAACTATCGCCATCAAACAATCAGCTAAGCAAAGGGAGACTTAAAGAAAACAGAAGTTATATATCATTTTCGAGGCAGCGAACTGGAACAACGAGCTCTACAGAAGCCTTCCACCACTAAGCTTCAAGAATTCCGACCAGTTCCCGTAAGCGACAAACAAGAATAAGAAAGTAAAATCGATGTAGTCAATGAACTAGGAATGTAGCCAAATTCAATTCATTTAGTAAATTAGGCTAGTAACTAAATAAGACGAATTAATATAAATTAATTAATAAGATTCTTAATCGTAACAAAAAAAAAATAATTGACTTAATTGTAAACTAATGATTTAA
>NW_026023388.1:0-416 GCF_019186545.1 Solanum stenotomum | reverse complement strand
ACATACTATTTAATTTTTACCGACATTAGGAAGTCGGTATTATGAAATATTTAATTGAGAAAAAATTCCGACCTCAGGAGGTCGGAATTTTTAATGAATTACAATAAAAACCGACCTCTTGATGTCGATATTATTTTCTCAATTAAATATAAAAAATACCGACCTCATGAGGTCGGTATTTTATATTAATTTATTTTTACTATTTAATTTTACCAACATACAGAAGTCGGTATTATAATTTTTTTTGTTTTTTATTTTACACAAAACCTATTGAGAAAAAATAAAATATTGTTATATATACATAGATGTATACATATACATATATATATACATATATATATATATATAGAATATGTATATATATACATATATATATATGTAAATTTATTAAATTAAACTTCTGTTGATGTCACGAC
>NW_026023387.1:0-255 GCF_019186545.1 Solanum stenotomum | reverse complement strand
GTGTTTCCGTATATGAACGAAACTTGGCTTGACGACTTTGAAGTCTCTCTAGAAGGTGCAAAGAGAGTCGTGGCTGAACCAGATTCTGATATCTCTGACTTTGGACCATTGTCTCTTTGTTTTGAAAATCGTATACTTGCACATATTGTTGCCACCACTCTTATTCCCACGAAAGGTTCCTTGAGTAATATCTCTACTCGGGATGTGTTTATTATCTACTGCTTACTTAGGAAATACCGCATTAATTGGGCGGTA
>NW_026023386.1:0-248 GCF_019186545.1 Solanum stenotomum | reverse complement strand
ATCGGTAGGCCTAAGGCACCCTTCCAGGAGGATTTAATGAGCTATCCTTATGAACCTTGATTGGCCATGACTAAGAAATGGGGCCTTTCTTGAGGTACTATGAGTTGGTTGAACTAGAAAAGGAACCTCTCTAAGTACACATGTGATTGAATACTCTATGGGAAACAAGGCTAGCACCGAGTGGATGTGGTTAGGAAGGTGGCCTAGTTGAGCATGAGATAAGGCACAATGAACTTCCTTGGACATCC
>NW_026023385.1:0-17972 GCF_019186545.1 Solanum stenotomum | reverse complement strand
TCTAGGCTTAGACTAGTGTTGCCATAGAATTGCGAGGTTTCAGATGTCGTTGGGCAGTGGAATTTTTTCTGACGTCGTTTCGAACGGTCAGCTCCTTGTAGACTGATATAGCAGACTTGAGTCTGATAGTCTGAGCCTTAGCTAGGCGGTAACTCAGCTTATGACCTTATATCTATAATGCCCTTTTTTTCTATCGGCTACAAATACCCGGTTAGAGTCTGTGGTCCAACTTACTTATGTCCAGGCGTAGCTATAGTACCCGGTTAGAGTCCGTGGTCCAGCTTGCCTGTGATCTGATTTTGGCTACAGTACTCGGTTCGAGTTTGTGGTCCAGCTCACCCGTGCCCGACCTTTGGCTACAGCACCCGGTTCGAGTCCGTGGTCCAGCCCATATAGGTTGACTCATTAGCTATAGTACCTGGTTCTAGTCCGTGGTCCAGCTTGCACGTGGTGCATTCCTAATTTCTTACTGAAGCTTCAGTTTAGTCTTGATTACTCTCATCTGTAGGTTGAGGTTTTGGAGGTTGGAGATATTCCGATTAAAGTCCGGGACGTAATGAGATCTTGGAACATAATTGGAAATGGTTCAGTTAAAGTCCGGAAATTGGTAATATTGTGATAGACTTTCTAGCTCCATTCTTTTACTTCAACTTCCAGTGCATCTGTCGGGCTTATGGGGGTCCGTGCAGGTGGTTTCTTTTATTGTGCACGAGTGTACCCGTCGGGTTTATGGGAGCCCGGCGGAGTTAATTAGATTCCTTGTCTTTGTTGCCTGTACGCTCGTGTACATACCCACATTTACTACTCTTTTACCCTTGATTGTGACCCTTTATTCGCATTTCAGTTCATTTTTGCTTATTTTGCTCAGTCGGCCTGATAGCTACTGGGTACCTGTTGTTTTGGTACTCATACTACACTCTGCATCTATTTTCGTGATGCAGGTCCGAGTACTAGCTACCGACGTTGATTCGAGCCAGCTGCGATCGTGATCGGAGGCAAGGGTGAGCACACAACGTCCTGGATTTGCCCGTCTCCTTCTGTACTTACTTTTGCTTGTCTTTTGACTTTTTAGACAGCTTGTTTCTGTAGTCCACTTTTAGGACTTGTACTTTTGTTAGCAGCTCTGTACTTGTGACTTCCGAGTTTTGGGAGGAATTCATTTTGTGTATATATGTCTAGTCGCTTCCACCCGTTTATTGCATGTTCTTGTTATATTTATTTCTATTTTAGGTTGATTGGTTGGTTTTCTACCCTAACATCCCATTACTTCGAGTTTCGGGATATGGGTCAGCTTGCCTACTAGTGGGTCATATAGTAGGCGCCATCATTACCTGAGAAATTGGGTCGTGACAGTTTTATTTTTGCAACATGCCAAGTTTTTTACTAACATTTTTTCCATTTTTATTTCTTCTTTATGTTTTTCACATAGTTCCATAAACCATCGTTGCAAGAATTTCATTCTAGCTCCTAAGGTGTTTGTTAATTCTGTTTCATTCCAACTTTTTATTATTTTTGAATTAAAAGGTTCTGGTAATTTTGTAAAATATAATTTTCTTATTTCTTTACTTTCTTCTGTGCTATATGTTCCTTTATGATAGTATTTTCTAAATGCACATGGATATTCATCTATGTAACACATATTACATATTGCTAATTTTGTCATTAGATTCCGATTTATGATTTTTTCTTTATTTTATTCTTCTACCACTGTTGTCATACTACTAAATTCATTTCCTATAGTTATTTCGTATTTATATAATATTTCCATAGTTGTAGTGCCTATTCCATCATCAAATTTTTTATTATTTCTCAAAGCTGTTAAGCTTTTACTTGTTAAATTTTGTAGTCATAATTTTACTGTTCCTATAAGTGTTCTTTCTATATATCCTAGTGTCTCTGTTATTATTATCTTGTTATCTATTAATTGTTTTGATATGTATCATATCCATAATTGGATTGTTTTATTTATATCTGCTACACAGTCTAAATCTAAACAATCATGTTGTCCAGTTATTGGTTTAGGCGTCCATTTTTTACTTAATCTTTTATCCCATGTAGTTTTCTCTTTATCATATTGTTCATAATTTTCATTATAATATTTTGGATTAAAATTTTTTGGGTTTTTTACTCATGATGTGCTAGGTTTTTCGTCCATGTCTACGTTTTCTGTATTTACTTCTAAATTCTTTGTATTATCTATATTTGCTAAAAGTTCCGTATATGTTTCGCTTGTTTCCGAATGTTGTTCTAGATCATCGTCGTTTATTTAATCAATTCTTATTTCGGGTAGATTATCTTGGCTATTTTCTTCTTTTTCTTGTAATTCATCTTGTAATTGCAATTTTTCTTTAAATTTAATTATTTCATTTGCTAATTTTGTTTTTTGTTCTTTTTCTTTTTGTTTAATTTCATACATTTCTTTTAATATTGCTAGCTCTTTTTCTAGCTCTATTATTTTGGTAATTTTTACTTCTTCTAATTGTTGTACTTCCTTTTTTGCTTGTTGTTTTATTTTTTCAATTTCTGTGTTTCTATCTATTTCTTCATTTTCTTTTGTTATTCTTATCATAGCAGTTAAAATATCTTCTAGTTTTACCGTTTCTTTTTCTAACATTAAACTTATATTGTCACCTATTTTCTTATATCTTCTTCCTAGATTAGAAAATAGTATCTTTATTTTTAATCCGTCATAATTTTCATATGTTTTTTCATCTATTGCGTATTCTTCTTTATTCATTTATAAATTATGTTGTAGTTTATATTCTAAGTTATTTATTTGTATTTCTATATATAAAGTAGTCTTTCTTTGTGCTATTATAGATTTGTGACAAATTCCTGCGAATATATTATTGTTAAGTCTATTTTGCCTATGTTCTAATTCTTGTCTTTTTGCTATAATTATTTCGCTAAGTTTTTGTCTATACTCGTTATTCATTGTATTTTTAAGTATTGAATATATTTATATTCTATTTTAGATATATTATCTATTAATTGATCTAATTTTTCATTATCAGTCTTTGTGATATTATGTTGTTTATATTCTGGATATAATTTGTTTAATTTTCTTCTTATTTTTCTTAATTTTCTACTTGTATGTTTTTTACCGTGTTTCTTATTATCCATAGCTTTGATACCATTTTTCGATGCGGAACTTAAAAATTATGTTTCTTACCGTGTTTCTACTCTATGGATAATGTTTTTTATTATCCATAGCTCTGATACCATTTTTCGGTGCGAAACTGGTAGCTAGTAAATTCATGAAAGTGGTAGTGTGGTAGATGGTAGTGTGGTAGGTGAGTATTTTATTTTAAAGATTTTATTAAAATATTCTTTTGCTAAGTGTCTTAATCTTTATATTTCTTTAATATTATTTCTTGGTAGTGCTAAATTCATGGTAATATGTAATAATATTTATTGTAATATTCTTCCGATAGTTGTTTTAATCTGAATATTTCTTTAATATTATTTATGATATATTCTAGATATAACATATCTTGGGTTTTTTGGTACATATATAAATTTTTCGCCATTAATTGTTCTAATAATTTTATTTCTTCCATAGCTCCTATCCAATATTGTAAATATTCGTAATTAATTTTAATCTAAATTTATTTCCAGATCGTACCATTCTATTCTTTCATTATCTAAATATAGATCTTGTAAATCTATTTCATACCATTCTTGATTTAATATATCTTCTGATTCGTAATCATTAAATATTTTTTTCCATATTATTCTTCTTAGTTCAATTATTTCTATACCGTTAAGTATATATAAGATTAAAGTTTCATAGTTTTTATCATTTCATCATGGACGTATGTAGTCATGTTCTTTATTATGCAGGTTTTTTATTTCAAATTATTCCTTCCTATCATATTCATAATTGATTAATTTCACATTAGATCATTATGAACTAGATTATCTGTATCATGTTTTCCTGTCACTACTAGCATCGTACTTTAGCGAATACTTTCTTCTTATCAGCGCCTCAACTTTGTTTACTCCCCTAAATGACTTTCCTTGCCTACCGGTTTCAACATTAGGATGACATAGTATAGAAGTTTTCTCCCTGTTTCCAGTGTGCTAATAAACTAGAAATTATGATTCAAATAATTCTAATACATAATAACTAACATAAATTTATTCAATCATATATATGATATTCAAGAATATATGAAATTAGTTCTGCATGTTTTTTGAACAATATACATTTGCCTCTTGCTTAGCCATGCTATCTGAAATATCTTATTGTATTTCAGATTTCTCCATATTAACTTTTAAGTATTTTTATATCTTAGTGGAGAGAGTGTTTTCAAGAAAGTTTTTATTACGTTAGGCCTTGCCTGCCTCTTTATTTACATATGTCTCCCTTTATATAGTGTCACGACCCAAGCCTAGGGCCTAGACGTGACCGGCGAATGGGGAACCCGAAGGAACCCCAAACAAGCCTCATAGCGTATCATTACACATCCTTGGTCGCGGAAGCAATTAAAATGACCATAAGCGATAAGCATAATCAAGGGGGAAATCGGGACTAAGGGAGCAAGAGAAAAAAAAAGGAATGATACATAAATACAATAGATGAGTCAAGCTCAAGCATAATACGCAACTTGTCCAACACCACCTCTAAACATGGGTACTTAGCGGGGGCCAAGACAAACTACTGGGCTCACCCTCATAGTCAAAACATAACTAAAAAGGAAAAGTCTTATACATAGCAAAAGATCATAAGCAACATCCCTGGAATGGAGGACTCACCAATAACCTCGATAGAAAATCATATTAGCCACGCGGAGGAGGATGGTCAAGCGGTGCTCCGGTCCCTACATGGTGACATCATGTAGGCATAGAGTATGCGTTAGTACGTTTGAATGTACTAAGTATATGGGATGCAAGGCAATGCTACAATAGATGGACATCATAGGAAAAATGCATAATCATACCCGATAGATAGCATATTAATGAAATGATATGTATAATGATGCTTACATAAAAATCATATTTAGTGGGACGTAGTACATGTGTGGCGAGTGACCATCAATATAGTATTTCCAAGGCCTACCACCCCCTCGATACGGTTACCCGGGCCTACAACCCCCCGAGCTAGGCTTGGCCGACTCACAACACTTATATAGAGAAAATCATATACATGTATCCATTTCATCATCATTTCAATGATTATATGACCATCCGACTCATAGGACATACATTGGACCTTCCATTTCCTCAGAATTCTATAAGTGGGCATTTTATCAAACACATGGTGGGCTATTGTTCATGTAAATAAAATCATGTATTTCAAGAGTACTAAGTCCAACCAATTCCAAAATCCATATAAATCAGCCCACCAACAACATACATATATATAAATCAACCTTCATAATTTGATCATGGAAGCATGAAAACCATAAATATCACATAACAATTTCATTTATGATAATATGCAAAATAGACCATAATAGGGTGTGTAGTAGTAATTCCATGCTTCAAGAGTTCATAAATAACCATAAGGACCCACAAACTTGAAGTAAAAATAGAGAATAAATGGTTGGACTTGTGGAAAGGAAAGTTTCCACAATCAAACCCACATACCTCAACTTTGGAGAATCCTTGATGAAGATTGGAATGGAGAATTGAAGCTTGAGATTGAGTCTTGAATCCGGAATTAGAGCTTGAGATGTTTGAATTTGGTTGAAGATCTTGGTGGAATTTTGGAGAGGGCTTAGAGAGTGTTTTTGAGTGTTTTGAAGTTAGAAAAATAATATGACTAAGTATGGGACATATCCCCTTTTTATAAAAAAAAATGCCCCAACACTTAGCCTAAAAAATGAGACTTTAAAAAAAAAACAGCTTACTGGAAATTGCAAATCTGCACAGACAGGTTTTACGAAAATGGTCATAACTCCCTCATCCTAACTCGGAATGAGGTGAAACCAAGTGCGTTGGAAAGCTAACTCAAAGGGATTTAATTTAATAGGTAGTGCCCCTTCCAGTTCCTTGTGTGCTAAGAGATATGCCTCTTTAAAGTTGACCCTTCAAATCGCATTTTTTGCAATTTTCGAATTTTGATACGGTTGTTCTAAAATTCGGGTTAGACCCATTTCCCACTCAATTTGACCCCCTGAATAAGAATATGAATTCGAATTTCTGAAATCATGCACGAATTTTGAGATATATGGAAATTACAATTATAGGTGTTTTCGAAGCACATTTTCGGGCATTTTTGGGGTCGTTTCATATAGAAAGGGATTTCTTACTTTATACGTACTATCCTACACTTGTCATCATTATTATGACACACACCGTACTATGCACTATTCACTTTATGATGACACGTACCTAATTTATGACACACATTATGACACACGACTATATACTATTTACACCATTCATGACTTTTTTACAGTAGGACAAATATCTTCACATCTTATCTACTTTACCATATTTACCTTACCATACCTACTACCATACTTATCAATTTTACGATTTTACTCTACAACTTTAAGACTTTTTATTTCGTCCTTATCTTCTTCTGCCATATGTCTTATTTTCCTTCCTTCATCTTTATCTTTATCATCTCCTTATCTTTTGGGCTTCCGTTTTTATCTCTTATTCTAGCTGGACGTCTGGATAATATTATCTTCTCCGTTGCACTTTGAACAAATATGGTCCGGGTATTTATGACCAATTAGCTTGCAATATCTGGTTAATAATTCTGCTGAAAATTCATGAAAGTGGTATTGTGGTAGATGGTATCAGAGCTATGGATAATAAGAAACACGGTAAGAAACATACGAGTAGAAAATTAAGAAGAATAAGAAGAAAATTAAACAAATTATACCCGAAATATAAATAACTTAATATCACAAAAGTTGATAACAAAAAATTAGATAAATTAATAGATAATATATCTAAAATAGAATATAAATATATTCAATACTTAAAAATACAATGAATAACAAGAATAACGAGTATAGACAAAAACTTAATAAAATAATTATAGCAAAAAGACAAGAATTAGAACATAGGCAAAATAGACTTAACAATAATATATTCGCAGGAATTTGTCACAAATCTATAATAGCACAAAGAAAGACTATACTAGAAATACAAATAAATAACTTAGAATATAAATTACAACATAATTTATAAATGAATAAAGAAGAATACGCAATAGATGAAAAAACATATGAAAATTATGACAGATTAAAAATAAAGATAATATTTTCTAATCTAGGAAGAAGACATAAGAAAATAGGTGACAATATAAGTTTAATGTTAGAAAAAGAAATGGTAAAACTAGAAGATAGTTTAACTGCTATGATAAGAATAACGAAAGAAAATGAAAAAATAGATAGAAACACAGAAATTGAAAAAATAAAACAACAAGCAAAAAAGAAAGTACAACAATTAGAAGAAGTAAAAAATACTAAAATAATAGAGCTAGAAAAAGAGCTAGCAATATTAAAAGAAATGTATGAAATTAAACAAAAAGAAAAAGAACAAAAAACAAAATTAGCAAATGAGATAATTAAATTTAAAGAAAAATTGCAATTACAAGATGAATTACAAGAAAAAGAAGAAAATAGCCAAGATAATCTACTCGAAATAAGAATTGATTAAATAAATGACGATGATCTAGAACAACATTCGAAAACAAGCGAAACATATACGAAACTTTTAGCAAACGTAGATAATACAAAGAATTTAGAAGTAAATACAGAAAACGTAAACATGGACGAAAAACCTAGCACATCATGAGTAAAAAACCAAAAAATTTTAATCCAAAATATTATAATGAAAATTATGAACAATATGATAAAGAGAAAACTACATGGGATAAAAGATTAAGTAAAAAATGGACACCTAAACCAATAACTGGACAACATGATTTTTTAGATTTAGACTGTGTAGCAGATATAAATAAAACAATTCAATTATGAATAGGATACATATCAAAACAATTAATAGATAACAAGATAATAATAACAGAGGCACCAGGATACATAGAAAGAACACTTATAGGAACAGTAAAATTATGGCTACAAAATTTAACAAGTAAAAGCTTAACAACTTTGAGAAATAATAAAAAAATTTGATGGTGGAATAGCCACTACAACTATGGAAGTATTATATAAATACGAAATAGCTATAAGAAATGAATTTAGTAGTATGACAACAGTGGTAGAAGAATAAAATAAAGAAAAAATCATAAATCGGAATCTAATGACAAAATTAGCAATATGTAATATGTGTTACATAGATGAATATACATGTGCATTTAGAGAATACTATTATAAAGGAATATATAGCACAGAAGAAAGTAAAGAAATAAGAAAATTATATTTTACAAAATTACCAGAACCTTTTAGTTCAAAAATAATAAAAAGTTTGAATGAAGCAAAATTAACAGACACCTTAGGAGCTAGAATGAAATTCTTGCAACGATGGTTTATGGAACTATGTGAAAAACATAAAGAAGAAATAAGAATGGAAAAAATATTAGTATAAAACTTGGCATGTTGCAAAAATAAAATGGCACCTCAATTTGGTTGTACGGATAGGTATTATAAAAATAAAAAGAAATATAATAAAAAATACAGATCAAATATAAATATAAAAAACAAGAAGAAGGTACTATGTAAAAAATTACAAAACCAAAAGACTATATGGACCAAAAAGAAAACTAACGGAATGTACTTGTTATAATTGTGAAAAATTAGGACATATAGCTAGAGATTGTAAATTATCTAAAAATCCAAAGAAAAAACAAATATCCGAAATAATAATAGACGATGAAAAATATACGCAGATAGAATACACAGATTATGAATTAAAAAGATAGCATATATGAAATATCAGAAAATGAAATAGATAATAACATAGAATAGATTCAGATAATGAATTCTATAATATAACAAGTGACTGAAGCAGACATACAAATAATAAATAAAGAAGAACATCAAGACGAAGAATCTTTAGAACAGAAAATAATATTTGATAATAGTATATTTGAACAAATAAAAGGAAAAGAATTAGACCTAAGCGTAGCAAAAATATTCGGAATACCAACAATAAGAAACTGGTTTAAACGACAAAAAGAAGAATATTATGTAGCAAGTCAAAGAGAACATATCATAGATTGCAAATACACTAAAGGAAAGGCCAAAATACCAATAATAAATAAACGAATAATAAATAAAGAAATACAAGCTATTAAGGCTAAAAATCCAATTAAATACGTACATTTAGGAGGAACAGAAATATTAATAAAAGCATGTTTTAGAGAAGTAATAGATACACCCATAGAAATATACTTAGAGTATGATAGAATTATACAACTCATAGAAAAAAGTATAATAAGTGCAGTAAGAAGTAACCTCATATACCAAAAATTTAAATTTATAATAAGTGTTAACTACTCAGTAGCAATAAATGACAGAAATACACATAAATCACTAATATTATATTGGCGAATGTCAGGGATAGAACTAGCCCCAAGAAGTAAAATATTTACAGCCAGATGTAAAATTATATGTTCTAACAACAAAACATAAAATAACAGCAAAAACTAAAATCGATAAAATAAAAATAGAAAAATCCCTTTGAAAGGATAGTTACAGTCATATATAGAAATGATTATAGTTATAATGAAATTGATATAGAAGAAGATTTAGAAATAGTAAAAGAAAGACTAAACACATCGAAAAGAATAAACAATGAGTTACCCCAAATATCATCAAAAATGAGTACCTCAAGAAGAATAGAAAAGCCCCCACAAAAATCAATGGAAGAAGAAATAAAACCACATCATTACTACATAATGGGAATAATGGAACAACGAAAATATTTAATATTAATAGATACAGGACGAGAAGAAAACTATATTACAAGAGAATTAGTGACGGAAGATGAAATAATAACTATTGAACAATCATGCCCCGAACTACCAAAAGCATTAATGTATACCGAAGAAACTACAGAAAATGAAAGAATCATTGGAGGAGTACCAATAGTGATAAAATTCAAAATATATCAAGGAAATGAAAATATCATTTTAGGAATAAAATGGCTAGAACAAGTAAAACCATATAATCTAGAAGACAAACAGTTAACAATAAATTATGAAAATAAAAGAGTAATAATAAAAAGGACTTTAGTATAATAAAAATATGAAAATATATATACTTGCAAAGATAATAATAGAAGGATATTACAACTGATATTATACACCAATGATAGATACAGGCACAGCAGCTAATATATGTAAATACAATTGTTTACCAGAAGATAAGTGGGAAGAATTAAAAATACCGACAGTAGTAACAGGATTTAATAATGAAGGAAGCATGATTATATATAAGGCAAAAAATATAAAAATACAAATATGGGATAAGATATTAACTATAGAAGAAATATATAACTTTGAATTAACTACAAAAGATATGCTATTAGTAATGCCATTTTTAGAAAAATTATACCCACATATAATAACAAAAACACACTGGTGGTTCACGACACCGTGTAAACAAAAAATAGGAGCAAAAAGAGTAAATAATAAAAAACGAAAAACAACAGAATGGATAAAAGGAAGTGAAAAAATTACACAAAAATTAGAAAATATAAAAGAAGAAGACCCTAAAATAGAATTAATTATATTCTCTATAGATAAAGTAAAAATAATTCAAGATAAGTTAGAATTATTATATAGTGAGGATCCTTTACAAGGATGGGAAAAACATAAAACAAAAGTAAAAATTGAGCTAATTGATAATAACAGTATAATAACCCAAAAACCATTAAAGTATAATTTTAATGATTTAACCGAATTTAAGATACATATAGATGAATTACTAGAAAAAGGATATATACAAGAAAGCAATAGTAAGCATACAAGCCCGGCATTTATCGTAAATAAACATAGTGAACAAAAAAGAGGAAAAAGTAGAATGGTTATTGATTATAGAAATTTAAATGCAAAAACTAAAACATATAATTATCCGATACCAAATAAAATACTAAAGATAAGACAAATACAAGGATATAATTATTTTAGCAAATTTGATTGTAAATCAGGATTTTATCACTTAAAACTAGAAGAAGAATCTAAAAAACTAACAGCATTCACTGTACCACAAGGATTTTATGAATGGAATGTATTACCATTTGGATATAAAAACGCACCAGGTAGATATCAACACTTTATGGACAATTACTTTAAACAAATAGAAAATTGTGTAGTGTACATTGATGATATATTATTATATTCCAAAACACAAGATGAACATATAAGATTATTAGAAAAATTTATACACATCATAGAATATTCAGGTATAAGTCTAAGTAAAAAGAAAGCTGATATAATGAAAAATCAAATAGAATTCTTAGGAATACAAATTGATAAAAACGGAATAAAAATGCAAACACATATAGTACAAAAAATAATTAACTCAAATGAACAACTAGACACAAAAAAGAAATTACAATCATTCTTAGGACTAGTAAATCAAGTAAGAGAATACATACCAAAATTAGCAGAGAATTTAAAACCATTACAACAAAAATTAAAGAAAGATATAGAATATTAGTTTGATAAAAAAGACCAAATACAAATACAAAAGGTAAAATTATTATGTAAAAACTTACCTAAACTATATTTTCCGGATGAAAACAAAAAATTTACTTATATAGTAGAATCAGATGCGAGTGAAAAAAGTTATGGAGGAATATTAAAATACAGATATGATGGCAATACGATAGAACATCATTGTAGGTATTATTCAGGAACATTTAATAATACAGAAATAAAATGGGAAATAAATAGAAAAGCATTATATTCAGTGTATAAGTGTTTATAATCATTTGAACCATATATTGTATATAACGAATTTATTATAAGAACAGATAATACACAAGTAAAATGGTGGCTAACAAGAAAAAAACAAGATTCGGTAACAACAAAAGAAAAAAGGAGATTGATATTAAATATATTAAATTTTACATTTACAATTGAAGTAATAAAAACTGATAAGAATGTTATTGCAGATTACATATCACGACAAAGCTACTCAGACTGAGACTGAGGAAGAAGATACAATCGAAAAGATACTCAAAGCTATTACTACACTTTGTACAAAAGTGGATAGTATGGACAACGAGATACAAAAGCTAAAGACTAATGAAGATAATCTGATGTCTAAAGCTAGTCAGCAGCATGACTATAAAAATGCGGAGCTACGTCGATCGGAAGACAGAAAAAACCCAGAGCTAAAAGGAGACGATGGGAAACTCCTTAAAACCCATAATGTTTGTTTAAATACAGCTGCAGGTACAAGAAAACAAGTTAGCGATAAACAACATAAAAATGCGAACTTAAACCAGCTATTCGCAAAACCATTTACCCAAAGGACACCTAGACATATGTCCATGGAACCACAAACATCTACATACGCAGATAATTTGCAAAATCAAAATGAGAAAAAGACATATAACTACATCACACGAACCTATATTGAAAATATCCACAAATTCCAAACCTATTTAACCCGCAACCCTAGATCAACTACAAAAGAACCAAACCAGGATTATTTGACACAAAAGTTACAAGGATATAACAAGTTAATTGCACAACCGAAAACTAACGCTAATTTAGTAAGAACATTTACAACTACGGACTGTTAAATACCGTATACACATACGACGGAGAAGAAGTTAGTGGAATACCAGAACTACACAAAGCATTCGTCACATACAAAAGAGTTACAAAAGGAAATTTATTTTATATAAAATTCTATACAGCACCAGCGGAGATATTATACGAGGAAATAAAACCTCCAATACAGGTTAACAACATAGGATTAACTAAATATATGATTATACCCGAGGATATCGGACAACAAGAAGAGATATGCAAAATAGAGATACCAAGTTTTTATGCCAACAAAAGGATAATTGGTATATCAACGATTATACAAGAGCTAGCAAATAATTATTTAAACGGAAACGCTATATGGAGCTATTATGCAAGAGACCAGCTAATGATTTATTCCAATTCAAGGGAGCTAAGGAAAGCAGATATGGATGAAGTCCAAAGATGGAATTTATCACTACTTAAGCCAGAAGAACGACCTACGACACGAGCACTAAAAGAAGGATTTATTTCAGCAGAATTATTAACCAGATATTGCAAGCTAATTGGTCATAAATACCCGGACCATATATGTTCAAAGTGCAACGGAGAAGATAATATTATTTCAGACGTCCAACTAGAAAGAGATAAAAACGGAAGCCCAAAAGATAAGGAGATGATAAAGATAAAGATGAAGGAAGGAAAAGTTTTAAAGTTGTAGAGTAAAGTCGTAAAATAGATAAGTATGGTAGTAGGTATGGTAAAGTAAATATGGTAAAGTAGATAAGAAGTGAAGATATTTGTCCTATTGTAAAAAAAGTCATGAATGGTGTAAATAGTATATAGTAGTGTGTCATAATGTGTGTCATAAATTAGGTACATGTCATCATAAAGTGAATAGTGCATAGTATGGTGTGTGTCATAATAATGATGACAAGTGTAGGATAGTACGTATAAAGTAAGAACTCTCTTTCTATATAAAGGGAGACATATGTAAATAAAGAGGCAGGCAAGGCCTAACGTAATAAAAACTTTCTTGAAAACACTCTCTCTACTAAGATATAAAAATACTTAAAAGTTAATATGGAGAAATCTGAAATTCAATAAGATATTTCAGATAGCATGGCTAAGCAAGAGGCAAATGTATATTGTTCAAAAAATAGGCAGAACTAATTTCATATATTCTTGAATATCATATATATAATTGAATAAATTTATGTTAGTTATTATGTATTAGAATTATTTGAATCATGATTTCTAGTTTATTAGCACACTGAAAACAGGGAGAAAACTTTTATACTATGTCATCCTAATGTTGAAACCGGTAGGCAAGGAAAGTCGTTTAGGGGAGTAAACAAAGTTGAGGCGCTGATAAGAAGGAAGTATCCGCTAAAGTACGATGCTAGTAGTGACAGGAAAACATGATAAAGATAATCTAGTTCATAATGATCTAATATGAATTTAATCTATTATGAATATGATAGGAAGGAATAATTTGAAATAAAAAACCTACATAATAAAGAACATGACTACATACGTGCATGATGAAATGATAAAAAACTATGAAACTTTAATCTTATATATACTTAACGGTATAGAAATAATTGAATTAAGAAGAATAATATGGGAAAAAATATTTAATGATTACGAATCAGAAGATATATTAAATCAAGAATGGTATGAAATAGATTTACAAGATCTATATTTAGATAATGAAAGAATAGAATGGTACGATCTAGAAATAAATTCAGATTAAAATGAATTACGAATATTTACAATATTGGATAGGAGCTATGGAAGAAATAAAATTATTAGAACAATTAATGGCGGAAAATTTATATATGTACCAAAAAACCCAAGATATGTTATATCTAGAATATATCATAAATAATATTAAAGAAATATTCAGATTAAAACAACTATCGGAAGAATATTACAATAAATATTATTACATATTACCATGAATTTAGCACTACCAAAAAATAATATTAAAGAGATATCAAGATTAAGACACTTAGCAAAAGAATATTATAATAAAATCTTTAAAATAAAATACTCACCTACCACACTACCATCGACCACACTATCACTTTCATGAATTTATCAACTACCAGTTCCGCACCGAAAAATGGTATAAAATTGTGAATTGGTAATCATTACCTAGTAGCACTTGCGGTGATTATGATTGGTTGGTAGGAATGGCTATTACTAGTATATGTATGTTGTTCGCGTAGGTTGAAGTTCCTGTTAGGCTCCTATGAGACAAAATAATTAATTTATGGGTTTATCTTTGCATTATCATGACATAGTGAATTAGGAGATATGTAATAAGTGTGAGTGGATTAGTTCTAAAGGGTTTCAGTTTTCCAATTGGTAGTTACGGTGAATTAACATATTATCTTGGTAATTTATTATCCAAATTTCCGTTAAGAATTTTTTTAAGCTTATTACATTATGATTCAAGGTTTGATATATTGGGACTTAACCCTAGCCTTGAAATTTGAAAAAAAACATGAGAATTGACATGTTAATGGACATGTTAATGGACATCAAAATTTAGGAACTTGATTTTAGGTTTGTATGAGATTTTGGGTCTACGCTAGACCTATAGTAATATGGGTGTTGTTAGTTTCGAAATCTTATTGTGGTTATCTATTTGAATAGATTGTATTGATTTAGAAGTCCAGCAAAAGGGAAGATTCAAGTCCCAAAGTGATTGTTCGACTATTTGAGGCAAGTGGATTTCTAAACCCTTATTATGTGTATGGAATTCGTGTATTTCCTCGTAATATGTGTTTGGGAGTAATGGGAATTGGAGATGGGTTGACTTGTCCATATTGATTAATTCTAATGATGAAAAAGGGGTAATAAAAGGCAATGTGATTTAATTGTTTGTGTATGATGTGTTGAGAATGGAGAATGATTTGAAAGACTTGTTGAATCATTGGTTATGTTGTATCATGATTGTGTTATTGTGAATTGTGCAAGGTTATGAAAATGGTCATATCTTAATTATTTGTGTGAACATGTCATTTGCATTGTTCTGAGACATGGTTGTGACAAGTGCTATGTGAATTGAGAAATAATAAGAAACTAAAGAGGATGCACAATTTCGAGGGACGTATTGAACATCGCGATGGATACTATATTCGAAGGACGTATTGCGCGCCGTAATGGTTACTATTATCGAGGGTCGTATCGCGCACCGCGATGGATGCATGGACAGATATGGACCCCATGGGTCCCGGACTGAGAGACAACGGGTGTGTATCATTAGGTCAGACATGTATCACTATACTTGACATTGCATTCATTGCATTGCACTTCTTTATTATTGGTGAACTTGATCTTGTATGTTGATGATCTTGTGAGTGCCTTTCCATGGAACTTGTGACTGATGAATATTGAACTTGTTGTTGAAGATATGCAATTGTTAGAGTGTTGTTGTTGAGGATATGAAATTGTTGTTGTTGTTGTTGAGGATATGAAATTGTTAGAGTGTTGTGTTGAGCTATGTGCTTTGTAAACTGTGAACTGTTATGTTGGGCTGGTTTTAAGCAGGTTATAGTTGTGGAGGTTGTNGTTGGGCTGGTTTTAAGCAGGTTATAGTTGTGGAGGTTGTAATTGATGAATATTGAGCTTGTTGTTGAGAATATATGATTGTTAGAATGTTGTTGTTGAGATATGTGCTTGTAAATTGTGAACTGTTAGGTTGGGCTGGTTGTATATAGGTTGTAGTTGTGAAGGTTCGGTTGGGGTGTAAGGAGTACTCGTGTTCTATCCCCTTAGCTCGTGTTTAGAGGTTTACTTGCTGAGTACCGTGTGGTTTGGTACTCACCCCTTGCTTCTACAAATTTTTGTAGGTTACGAGCCTGGATTTTTGTGGTACTTGTCATTCTCTTCTTTTCCAAGGCTTCTTGTGGAGGTTTGTGAGGTAGATGCTTGTCATTTCAGCAGACCTTCTTACTCCTATTTATGATCTTGTTCTATTCTAGAAACAATGTCATTTTAGACTTGTGTTTTTTTTTGAATCAATTGTAATACTTTAGAGGCTTGTACATGTGACAACCAGATTTTGGGGGTATTTTTGAGTTGATTATAAAATTTCCGTATTTTATTGTAATGGTTGAGTTTTAGGCTCACTTGTCTTGGTGGGATAAGACGAGTGCCATCACGTCAATTTTTGGGTCGTAACATATGTATATGTATTAATGATTGTATTTCTATATCTGCATAATTGTATATATGTAAGTTGTATGTATAATATGTATCGAGTTCAACATTTATTTTTGTATATGTATAATCGATTGTCATCATTTGTATCAACAAATATATTAGTATTTCCATTTGTATCACTAAAGAGATTTGTATAGTTGACAGTTATAATTTATATTTGTATAGTTGATTATTATTATTTGTGTTTGTATAAACGTCTACTAACATTTATATTTGTAAAATTGATTGTTATAGTTTATATTTGTTTTGAGAGAGAGGAGGAAAAAGAAGCGAGAGAGAGACTATGCAGGGAGAGGACAGAGGCGAGGGAGACGTGAATTGTGATTTTTTTTCTTTTCCTTTTCAGATGCTGACTTTTTTGTGGGAAAAGATTTGGAGATGAATTAAGGTAATAATAATTATCTTACACAAAGTTGAGTTGAAAGATTCCTTATTGATTGAGTTTTCATATAAGATTTTACTTGAGTCAACTTCAAACGACCATATCTCTTAGAATATAAAGAGTGTCTCATAACCTACCAAATTACAAGTTTATGAATCTTTTTTCCAACGCCACCAAGTTTTCGTCATTCTGAGTTTGGAGTAGAGAGTTATGATCAATTTACTAAATGATGTAGTGCAGTTCCGTTTTGATCGACGGGAAAAATTCTAAATAAGGTAATTTTCTTGTCCTTATTCCCCTAGAAAATCCCAAAAACTGATTTCTTAACTCCTATAAAGCCCTATACAATCATATATTCCCATCTTTTAATTACTCTTTCTACTCTCTTAAATCCTGAGAAAATATTCTAAGGAAAATCAAAGTATAAGACTTCCAAGCAAGATTCTTTCAAATGTTTTTCAAGATTTTTCTTCAAAGTAAATTCTTCTCCAAAAATTTCAATCTTCCCAATTCAAATTTATTCTTCTAATCATGAATCATTAATAGAACTTTTAACTCCTGGCCATAGGATTTTCAAGAAACTAATTCAAGAATCTCAAGAAAGGTTCTGCTTCAAGATTTAGGGTTCTGCTTCAAGATTTATAGAGTGTTTAAGGTATGTAATATTATTAAAGTGAGAAACTTTGTTATTCCTCACACCCTACTCCTACATATATGTTTTTAAGA
>NW_026023384.1:586-680 GCF_019186545.1 Solanum stenotomum | reverse complement strand
TTCCTCTCTGAATCTGAGCCACACGCGCAACGTGGCGCGTCTGGGATGGCCTGGCAGTGAGCTGCTGTTGTGGCACTGAGCTGGCGCTGAAGTG
>NW_026023384.1:0-539 GCF_019186545.1 Solanum stenotomum | reverse complement strand
TTTTTTTTTTTTTTTTTTTTTTTTTAGAAATTCAATTTTTTTTTTCTTTTTGAATTTCCTTCTTTTTTTTTTTCTTCAAAATTCCACTAATGGACTCCAAAAAAACACCTTTGACCAACTTTGACTTGAAAAGTTGGATCAAACGTACTTTCTCCTTTCTTCTTTTTCAAGAACAACTTGAAGATACCAAGAACACATAGAACACCAAGAACACACACTAAAGCACAATACATTCAAATCAACTCGAAATTGGCTCAAAATTTAGGATTTTCTTCCCTACAACTAAGAGAACAAAGCCCACTAATTATTAATCTCCAATTTCGCCTCAATCAAAAGACCCACTTTCAAAATTTGAAAAGTTTGAAAAGCTTGAAATCCTTCAATGGTAACTTCACTTCTACAACTCCAAATTGAACAAAATTTGAAACATAGACTCAAAAAACACTAGGGAACAAGGATCTAGTGTCAAAAACAATAAATCAAAACGCAAAATAAATCAGATTTTTTTTTTTTTTTAAAAACTAAGACTAGATTTGTAA
>NW_026023383.1:0-556 GCF_019186545.1 Solanum stenotomum | reverse complement strand
AACAGGCGGACGTAAACCAAAAACATATATACAAATAAAGATCCCTCCCAGAACCTGGAAGTCACTAGTACAGAGCTACTACAAAATGAGTACAAGTCCCAAAAGTGGACAACAGAGACTGGACTGTCTCGAAAGGAAGAAGACAAGTCTATATATACAGATGCAGACTGAAATAGTACAAAACGTCGTGTGCTCACCCCCGTCTCCAGATAAGTCTACTCCAAGCTCGATCAACGCTGGCTACTAGTGCTCGGACCTGCATCACAAAATAGATGCAGAGCGTAGCATGAGTACCAAAACAACAGGTACCCAGTAGGCATCATAGGCCGACTGAGCAAGATAAGCAAAAGTGAATTGAAATGCAAATAAAGGGTCACATCAAGTGCAAAGAGTAGTAAATGTGGGTATGTACACGAGCGTACAGGCAACAAAGTCAAGTAATCTAACTAACTCCGTCGGGCTCCCATAAACCCGACGGGTATGCCCGTGCACAATAAAAGAAACCACCTGCACGGACCCCCATAAGCGCGACAGATGCACCGGCGGTTGAAGTAAA
>NW_026023382.1:0-872 GCF_019186545.1 Solanum stenotomum | reverse complement strand
GGCCACACATGGACTATGTATCACCGCCCTAACCAGATCCCATCGACATTCAAATCGCTAGCCGGAGCTAGTCCATCTCATATATCTCTAGCCGGAGCTAGTCTCAACTGTGTCTCATATCCATCCATCATCATATCAGTGTCTCAGAACTCATGCAACAGATAGTTCACACATGAGATGAATAATGAATATGCACATGTCATCAATCACAATCATATCACGATCACATCATAGTATTACACATCATCTATCTCAATCACAACCATATCAGACCACATCATAGTATTACACATCACCTGTCTCAATCACAACCATATCACGACCACATCATAGTCTTACACATCACCTGTCTCAATCACAACCATATCACGACCACATCATAGTATTACACATCACCTGTCTCAATCACAACCATATCACGACCACATCATAGTATTACACATCATCTGTCTCAACATCAATGTCTGTATCAATCATAGCCTACTCATGCTCTTCTATCCCCTCAATATTAGTTATCACATGACTTATTCAACAAATTCAAGTCACATATAACACATTTAGCTCATTTTATTCCCCATCTTTTATTTACAACAATTTCAATCAAAAAATAAAACCCATCCTCAATCCCCATTACTCCCCAACACAATTAGGAAAGTAGTCATGCGTAGTCTAAGAGTTTTACAAAGTTTGGAAGCCACTTGCCTTAAAACGAACTCCAAAAGTTACTTGACTAGAGCCTTTCCTTTCTGAGTATAATCCGGATCACGATAATCTATTCAAACAATTATTCACAATCACAATTCGAGTCCAATGACACCAAAATCAATAAATTTAGGGAAAAAGAGCAAAACGGTACAAAAGTCTCATACCGG
>NW_026023381.1:0-486 GCF_019186545.1 Solanum stenotomum | reverse complement strand
ATGCTTTTGGTAATTCGGAGCATGATTGATCAATAGTTATTATTTCATCTTCCGTCACTAATTCTCTTGTAATATAGTTTTCTTCTCGTCCTGTATCTATTAATATTAAATATTTTCGTTGTTCCATTATTCCCGTTATGTAGTAATGATGTGGTTTTATATCTTCCTCCATTGATTTTTGTAGAGTTTTATCTATTCTTCTTGAGGTACTCATTTTTTATGAGATTTGTGGTATTTCACAGTTCATGTTTATTCTTTTTGATGTTGATGTACTTAATCTTTCTTTTACTATTTTTAAATCTTTTTCTATGTCAATTTCATTATAACTATAGTCATTCTTGTCTATGACTGTGACTATTCTTTCAAAAGGATCTTCTATTTTTATTTTATTTATTTTATTTTTTGCTGTTATTTTATGTTTTGTCGTTAAAACATATAAGTTTTTACATCTAACTGCAAATATTTTACTTCCCGGGGCTAGTTCTA
>NW_026023380.1:0-624 GCF_019186545.1 Solanum stenotomum | reverse complement strand
AAAAACCTTAAACTTAAAATCCTATGCCCAATATTAGGCCTACGTAACCCTAAATCTTAAGAAATCCAAATTCTTAAAAATACCTAGGAAACCGTAAAACATTTAAAGACCGTAATCATAAAAATCATAAACATAAAAAAAACCATAAACTCTAAAAAGCTCTTAACCTAAAATCCGAAACGCTAAATCCTAAACCAAGAAATCCTAAGAAACTCTAACTCCTAAACCGTTATAAACGCTAATACCCTAAAACCTATGATCCTAAACTCTAAACCCTAAAAAATCACAAAAAAAACCTATGACCCTAAACCCTAAACCCTAAAAAATACAAAGAAAACCTAAACCCTAAAAAACCTAAAAAAAAAGTTGAAAACCCCTAAACCTAAAGAACCATAAATCCCAAACTCTGATCCTTGAACCCTAAACCCTTATAAATCATAAGCCCAAAACCCAAACCCTAAGCAAAACCTAAACCCAAAAAAGCACTAAGAAACCCAAAACCCTAAAAAAACAACAAAGAAAAACTTAAAAAACGTTAAAACCTAGAAAACCTCTAAAAAATCTTAAAACTAACAAAACCTAAACCCTATTCTAGGAAAACCCTAAACCTAAAACACTAAACCC
>NW_026023379.1:0-6093 GCF_019186545.1 Solanum stenotomum | reverse complement strand
CTGTATTATTCTAAGTCACTAAATTTATCGTGCTATGAGGATCCTACAGTCATTGTCACTCCCATGTATGTTTCTGCTTGGAGTTTCTTTAACCGAATGTGGCTTGTAGTCAGCGATGTCTAATTAGAAACGAGTATATAGCCTGCATTACCTAGATTTTAATATAGTTTCTGATTTCTTAGGTGATAATTTTTATACGCAATAGTGTCGTACTTACATGTTTATTCATGAGCAATTATTAGGATGGTAGAGATGCTTATATATGAAGTCTGTTATGTTGCTGCCAATTTGATTAAACTATTATAAAAATAAAAGGATGTCTTTAAATGATATAATTTCCTGATTTGATTAAATCATTATAAAATAAAAGATGTCTTTTAATGATATACTTTCCCTCTTTTTATGTTGATAGATTTGAACGTGTCATTTCAATAAAACAACGACACTAATTAATTATTTATCTAATTTATACGCATATTTTATTAATACCAAAAAATAATAATAATTTAAAAGTGTATGCGGTACTTCATTTTATCTTATTTTCATACACCTATCATAATATATTGCAAAGGTTAAATACATAATAATATTACAATACCCAGTTTACTAATTAAGTTTGTTCTGCGTTGCTTAAGCATGAGTATCTTTTCCTATAATTTTGCCCTTTTTAATAACTTTCAAAGCTGCTTGTCACTTGCCCCTCCTTCAAATTACTACTATGTATTAAGCTTTGGGACCGCAATATTGAAATGGTTACCATAGATATAGCAGTAGCCTTAATTTTCGGCAGTTGGGATCTTATACGTTGGAAATTTGGCATTCAATGATCAAATGCCATTGTGATTTACATGTCTTCTATCAACTTGTTTCTTTTTTTTGTAAGCTCGGACAAGTCTTTTCTTTTGGGTCTAAAATTATTAGTGTTCAGCGTCATGGAATTAATGTTAACAACTTAGTTTCCCCACTTCTCATCTTTCATTGTCTGACTGCTTAGCATAATGTGTCTTGATCAAGTATTTACCTTTTTTTTTCTAACTAAGGATCGCAATTAGTGTAGTGTGACATTGTTAGCTAAGTTACTGCTAGTTGTTTGCTATATTGATAAGTCGTGCTCATTTTTGATACATTCATTATTTAGTGATTGGCTTTGATATATTATTGCGGGTTACTAATTCTCATTTTTGTGTTTGCATGTGAAATCTACCCGGGTCCTCTGGACCCTCTCCTTGCATTCCCCTTCGGGCCATGGAGGCCCAATTCTATTTTTATCCGAGCCAGCCTATAAAAATTGACGAACAGGTCCCAAAGTTGAAAGACACAACAGATCAGGAAATTGAAAGATTGGGTTTTAAAGGGCCCACTCTTTTTTCAAGAAATTGTATTTTGTTACTTTGGGCCTAAGCCCCCCTTATCTTGCTTATTATTATTTTGTTAATTATTAGGACAGGTGAAAAAATCGGGTCTAAGGCCCAACGAACAATATTTTTGTTATGTTAGACTAAGACAGGTGCAGGTGATTCGAATGGGCCTTCGGCTCAGAAGAAGATTAGGCCCAAGTACTGGCCCAGGCGAACAGTAAACCAGACTTGGGCCCATTTTTCCTTCTTTACTTTGTTATATCTGTTTACCTGTCGATATTTGTTGTTAGTCTTAAGGTTAATAAGATTTAATTCCCCGAAAGATAGTCATTCTAAACTAGTCTTCTAAAAATTAACTAATTAAATACTCGTTTCCTATAATACTAAAACATAATCTATCAAAATGTTTAACTTAGATAATATTTCATTATTTTTCTATTAAAATAGTTCTAACTATAAAATAGTTCAATTTTGCAAGTTAAACTAAGTTAAAATTATTTTAGCCAAATAATTAATCGTCGGATAACCGCATTAGCGGGTGTTCTAGATGCTTTTAAACCCTTCCTAGAACACTAATATGAACCCCCGAACCCCCTATATTTTCAATTGATTCCCTGTTTTAATCTATTGAAAAAAAATAGTTTTTCTTGATTTTTCTTTAAAAATTAAGTGGCGACTCTTAAAACCAGTCCAAAATATATTTTCATAATAAAACAGAATGGCGACTTCCGCTGGGGACTTGAATGGTTCTAACCTTAAGATTAATTATTTGGCTATGTGTTTAACTGTTTGCTTGTTTAAATTATTGTATTGATTGTGGCATTCATGGCACCCGATTCCGCCAAACGGCAAATAGATTGCATTAGGAAAAGGCGGTTACGTGGCTTACCACGGTTGTCCTTCAGAAAAACACAAGTTAAATTCTTTGGAAGTGATAAACGAATAGTTGGCTTGTGGTCATCCAACGTCGTTTATTAAACTTCACCCCGTTGTTTGTCCGACTCGGGTAACCGTCATTTCTCAACCAATTCTAGTCAACCTAGAGTAGAGCGAAACCGAATCCAAATCTAAGCATTAGCCTAAGACGGCTTAATACCCAAGGCGTATTAAGTCCATTAGCAAAACCGCCAAAAATCATGTCCAAGGTCCACGACCTAACGACATATCATATTATTTGACATTTGAAAGATGTATGTGTGGAAACCTGATTGTTGCCTATGTGGGGGAGGGAATCTTAACCGTGTTCTATTTTGTAGGTATGGATCGATTTCCTAAATTCGACATAGTAGTGGAAGCTCCAGTTTTGCTCAAAATGTGGTATAACGACCTCAATACGTTTCACAAAAGAGACCTCAACAAATATGTAGGGGCCTTAACAGAACTCATCAACATGGTTGGATGGCCCGAACTTATTGAAGTCCTCACAGGCTATTGGGACAACGAGAAAATGGTGTTCCAATTTGGAACCATGGAAATCACCCCGACAATTGAGGAAATTCGGGACGGAATAGACACAGTCGGTACAGGGCTTGAAAGAAGAGTAAGGAAACGGGAAAATATCTTAATCCCCAACAAGCCTACTCTCAAGGATATTATAAATTGGCTCGGACTAAGAAAAGATTGTGCCTTTTGGGCCGAAGGTTCTAGCATTTCTTTTATGGATCTCTATGTTAGATTCGGGGATGCGAGCTTTTTTGTGAATTACAACCAAGAGTTCAGGGTCACTTTCAGAGAATGGGACGGGATCAGACCTTTGGCATTTACCATTGCACTATTAGGCACCATGGTTTTTCCACACGGCCCGAGCCTCAGTATCAATACCCGGGTAATAATGCTTGCACACACTCTCTTCCACGGGCATCTGAACCAAGGGCAAATAAAGTATCATCCTATTGCACCTGTCATCCTTTCCGACATGTACCGTGCTTTGGGTAAATGCAAGGAGGGGCATCGTTACTTTCAGGGTTGCAACCTTCTTCTTCAATGGTGGATAATGAGTCACTTGGTGAAGAGACATGGAACTCAAGAACTCCATACCCTCGATGAACATAATGCTCTTAAGAGTTTGAATGACATGTTGTTCTGGGCAGACTTGGAAAAAAGAAGAACTAGAGAAAGTTGGGCTCAAATTTTCTCTGAGTTGAGAGAAGAGAACATCCAATGGATGTTCGACCGTTTCATCTCGAAAGATGCCATAGTACGGGGCGACAGACAACTTGTGCTTCCTCTGCCAGGTATTCGAGGTATTCGCCCATATGCACCCATTCGGGTCTTGAGACAGTTTGGAAGAAGACAAACTACACCTCCAGAAGCATACTACCGTATCTATGTGTTCGACATCGGGGATGATAGAGTGCCTGAGGCTTCAGAGATGCTGAGAGAATGGAAAAGAGCAGTGTGAATGAACAAGGACACTATTGCCATAGATCGATTTAATGCAGGGTATGATGAAACTTACAAAGCTTGGTTGAAGCGCAATATACAGGGTATCTCCTTCTCAGTTCTGAACATTTACCGAAGTGTAGAGGACAAAGACTCCAAAGCTTTGATAGAACTAAGAGAGGTAAGAAGAGAAGCTCAGGAAGTGCACGAGGAATATCTCCGAAAGCAAGAAGAGGATAAGTACGCCCTTGAGAGCGTAACTCAAGAACTAGAAAGCTTGAGAAGCAATTTGGGAGAGCTTAACTTATGGATTGGAGATAAGAAAAGCGGAATGTGCCTCGAAGACTGGGAAGAGAAAGGTCGTCGGAGCGAAGGATACTTGCTAATGATTCAATATAGGCTTCAACATCTCATGGCGCAGAACAAGAGGAGCAGATCAGAGGCGGAGCCGACGGGAATATCTTAGCAGATTTCGCCCCTATGTGGGTTTTTCTATATGTACTTATTGTTATTTGCCCCTGCGTGGGCTTGCCTTTCTTGTATTCTGGTACTCTTTTCAAAAGACCCCTGCGTGGGCCTATCTTTTGTGATTTTCGTTTATTCCCTACTTCCCTTGCTTATTTCGCTTCTTGAACATCATTTTATATGCGAAATTTGCTTTGGGGTAACAAAATGGTTCAATTCTGCACATACATCTTTCAAATACGCTAGGCCTACCCTTGGCACAAAAGGGTCCCCTACTTGTTTAGGATGCGCGATATATGTTTGTGTGCTTTAACTGTTTATGTGATATTGTTGCTTTGAATGATGATATTTTGACCCACTCATTTCAAAATTTTCTGAAAATTTCCCCAATACCAAATACAAGTCACTACCAAATGTCCGACCAAAATTCCATGAGTCTTAAGTTTCCCAGCCAGAAATAAAATCCTACCACCAAATCCTAAAATACTCTACCATCTCAGGAAAGGTGAAAGTGTTGCTAAGATGGAAAAGAGCAAGAATGTCGAAGCGAAAACGGCTGAGGAGAGTCTAAGGATGAAACTGCGTCGACTCAAACAAGAGATTCGNAGGCACTGGAACTGAATCTGTTGAAGAGGAACTTGAGGAGGAAATTGTCTATAGACCTCCTGTCAAGGGACGGTGGAAAGAAGAGAATGAGGAAACCGCCCCCGAAACATATGAGTTTACCCCCCGTGGCTAATACAGCAGTCAGAGAAAGAAGCTTCGGTGAAGGCACCATCTATCTCTTAGGAGCTTTATTATCTGTCTTTCACTTTCCTTGTAATCACCAGAAATGAATGAATGAAAATGAAAATTCCCTTCGTATTCAAACTACGTAGGGCCTGAATTCTCCTTTGGAGATACGTAGGCAACCTTTCAAGGCCCGGCCCCTATCTTAAAAAATTTCCTTTTCCCCTTCATCCTACAAGGAAACATTGAGTTCAGATCAACAGATGATAGAAGATGCAGCAAGAAGACCTTAACTCAACGCAATTTAGCCTTTCTGAATCACCAGCCCCAAAATAAAACGAGCAAATTTCTGCTTGTTCAAAAAATCAGTCCCCATTACTCATGGGTTAACGTGTCCTCAAACGAAGCAACTTCTATGTGTTTACATGCTTTCTATGTGATATCTTGCATTATTCATCCAGAACTAATACTAACAGATTTGCCTTTGAGTTGTTTTTCTCTACAGGTAGTTAGAACTGATCTGTGTTGATACACTGGCCGATCATCCTTATTTTACCAGATCAAAAGGGCCTACAGATTCCTTTCCCAGCCAAAATTCACAAAAGGGAAAAACAGCAATGAGCGATAACAACGAAGAACCTAGCCTTACTGATGTCGTGGTAGCCCAGCCCGCCCTTGCTGATCAGAATGAACTGATCCTGCAGTTGATGCAACAAATTGCTGAGATGAGAGTCGAGATGCAGAGAAAACAAGATTTGCCTCCTCCAATTTTTGTTGTTAACGCTCAACCAGACGGAAGACCTCCAGTTCAAATTCCCCCTCCTAACGGGGAACAAGCTCAAAACCTTCCTTCGAGCCCTGCTCATAATCCCTCCGTCATCGACCTTACCACTCAAAACCCCCACTACGCCTCAGCCTCTTATCAAACGCCACCCCCTCCTCAAAATACCAACCTCCAAGCTCCATTCCCTCCCCCTAATGCAAACCACCAAACAGGCCTACCCACTCAAAGCCAAAATGTTAACCGCCCGCACATTTCCCTCCATCACCAAAATCAACACACCAACCCCCAGACTTTCCCTCAAAATTACCAAGCCCCTCAAAATGCCCAAAGTCCCTCCACTGCTCCACCCCTACCTCATAAAGCCACCTTTCAAAT
>NW_026023378.1:4156-6097 GCF_019186545.1 Solanum stenotomum | reverse complement strand
CCACAAGATAATTTTTAGTTTTTATTTCTCGTTATTTTATAACCGAGAAAATCCCCAAGGGTCCGGCCCAGATTCGGAACTCAGTGGATTGTTGGTCCAGCCTTCTACCATACTCCACTTAGATACTAGGTTTTTGGTTGTAGAAAGATTTAAACCCGTGAAGTGCGTCCGATCCACACATCATGTTCTGCACTCTTACCACTAAACCAAAGCTCTAGGGGCTTAATTCTCACATATTATATTATAAGCATTATAACCACAACTTGATTCTATTGTTGTATTTGAATCGGACAGAAGTATCTTACATATAATTTTTAAAATCTTTTTTTTCATGTTACAACAGAAAACAAGTATGTGCAAGTCTTCTGCATGAAGAAAGATAACAGCGAATAAGGATCAGTTTACTTGATCAAAAATAAACAGGGATCTCATCATAACTTCCTTCCAAATGTTATTATGTAAACAAATATATATCCAGGGTAGAGTTGTTGATTTAAGTAACATAGATATCAATCCTCCAGAAAGTGCACTTAGAGGTAGAACAGGCATATCAGAGGAGTTTTTTCCATGATATCGTTTTAGTGCAGGCTCCTACAAAAGAAGCAGGATTGCTCAGTGTTATGAATGGCGAGAGCCATTCGCCAAAGGCGATATGGCGAGGCGAGGCGAGCCATTCTACACTGAGGTGCGGCGATCCCAAATAGGCGACCAGATGGCGACGTAAATGGCAGCGCCATTTTGTTTTTAAATTTTTAAAAAGCTTTGACTTAATAATATTAGTCAAAATTAGGGTTGTTTTTTTCTATTTTCAAACTTTCATCAGCAATCAGTCGCGTTTCTCTCCTTGCGATCTCTTCTCCTCGCGTCTCTTTTCCTCCTTCATCGCACGAGTTGCTGCTCCTCTTTGGCGCTTCCCCTCACGTCTCTTCTCCTCCTTCATCACATGAGTTGCAGCCAGGTATACCGTATACCTCTTTTTTTTCTTCTTCTTTTCAGTTCTTCTTCTTCTCTTCTTTTTTCGTTTCTTCTCTTCAGAGTTCAGTCCTCTTCTTCGTTTCACTTTCTTCTTTCTTTTTGAGATACCGTAGCTTGCTGCCTTTCACTGCTCTGTTTTTTCCCTCTGTTTTATTGTTCACAGTTCACTGTTACTGCTTACTGCCTTCACTAGTTGCTTAAAAATTAATTCTTCTATAATTATTTATTCATTTGTCCATAAACAGTGAATTGATTGAATTCAGTGGGGGATGCTAGCAAAAAGAGGGACATTGGATGGAATTATGGTACTCAAGGAGCAACGAAAGACTCGGTTAATTGTAACTTTTGTGGGAGTACTTTTAATGGTGGAATAACTCGACACAAGCAACATTTAGTGGGTGGTTTCAAGAATGTTAAACAATGTACAGCTTGTCCGTTGGCGATTAGAGAAGAAGTAAGGGTTTATATGCAAAATAAAATCGCTAATAATCCCAAATTTCAAGTGAGGCAGCCGGAAGAATATATTGATATTGATGATGTTGATGATATGGATGAATATGCAGAAATGATGCCTCCCTCCAAAACTCCAAAGATATCTTCTAGTGGAGGTGCATCATCCACCGCGCGGAATGTGATGAAAGGCCCTATGAATCTCTATTTTCCGCAGAAATCAACACAAAAAGGAGGCTTTGAAAAAGGAGGAGGAATTGATGAAACAAAGAAAATTCTAAGAGAGCGTGCGGTAAGTGCTTTCGCAATATGGATGTATGATGTAGGGCTCCCTTTTAATTGTGTCAATCACAAATCATTTGATAAATTTATTGAGACAGTAGGACAACATGGCCCCGGAATGAAGCCTCCTACATTCCATGAAGTTAGAGTTACTCACCTAAAAAAAGAGGTGGAGAAAGTGGAAAAAATTGTTGATGAGCATAAAGTGCAATGGACAAAGTTTGGATGTTCCAT
>NW_026023378.1:0-3991 GCF_019186545.1 Solanum stenotomum | reverse complement strand
GAAAGGCCCTATGAATCTCTATTTTCCGCAGAAATCAACACAAAAAGGAGGCTTTGAAAAAGGAGGAGGAATTGATGAAACAAAGAAAATTCTAAGAGAGCGTGCGGTAAGTGCTTTCGCAATATGGATGTATGATGCAGGGCTCCCTTTTAATTGTGTCAATCACAAATCATTTGATAAATTTATTGAGACAGTAGGACAACATGGCCCCGGAATGAAGCCTCCTACATTCCATGAAGTTAGAGTTACTCACCTAAAAAAAGAGGTGGAGAAAGTGGAAAAAATTGTTGATGAGCATAAAGTGCAATGGACAAAGTTTGGATGTTCCATGATGAAGGACAAATGGACGGCACGAAATGGTAAAATGATCATCAATATTTTGGTGAATTCTCCAATCGGTAGTGTATTTCTTGGTTCTGTTGATGCTAGCAATGAATCTACCGATTCCACCAAAATGTACAAGTTGTTTGAAAGCACTATTGAAAGAATTGGACCGGAAAATGTTGTACAAATTGTCACTGATAATGCTAGTGAGAATGTTAAAGCGGGAAGCATGATGATGGGTGCGTACCCACACATTTATTGGACTCCATGTGCCGCTCATTGCATCAACTTGATGTTTGGTGACATATTCAAGGTTAAGCCATATGCTTCCGGTAATATCACTCTCCTATCCTCTAACTTTCTTTATAGTCAATATTTAATACTTATTAGCTACTAATTACTATAATCTTACTTTTAACAGTTTTTAAGAAGGCCATTAGAATCCATTCTTACATTAGTCAAAGGACATTTTTGTTAATCTTGATGAGAAAATTCACCAACAAAAGAAATTTGGTGAAACCGGCTAAGACAAAATTTGCAACGGCCTTCTTAATTTTGAGAGCTAGGTACATACAAAGAAAAAACTTGAGAACTTAGTCCTCTCAACTGAATGGACTTCAAGTAAATTTGCAAAGGAAACCTTGGGGAAAGAAGTTGCCAATCTTATTATTTCTGCCCACTTTTGGGACGATGTTGTTTGAGCACTTACCGTTTGTGGCCCTTTGACAAAAGTGCTTCGTTTGGTGGATGGGGAGAAAAAACCACCAATGGACTATATTTATGAAGCAATGGATAGAGCCAAAGAAACTATTGAACGGGGTGTCCGTGGAATTAAGAAGCAATATGAGAAAGTGTTTGAAATTATTGATGCAAGGTGGTCAAACCAACTCCATCGGCCTTTGCATGTTGCAGGCCATATTTTGAACCCAGGATTGTATTATAAAGCTCAAGAAGAGGGAACTTTACTACAGAGTCTGTGGACGGAGTATTATGCATGTGTTGAGAAGATGATCCCTGATACAGCAATACAAGATTTACTACTCGCTAAGCTTCCTAGGTAGAAAATGGCGGATGGACTATTTGGTTGTGGTCCGGCTAAAAGAGCTAGAGACACAAGGTCACCGGGTAAGTGAGTTGATTTAGCTCTTACTTAAATTATTTGACTTATTTATACTCATTAACCTTTAAATTTATTTTATTATAGTTGAATGGTGGTCACTATTTGGTAGTGAAACACCAAACTTGCAAAAGTTTGCCATGAAAGTATTAAGCCTAACTTGTAGCTCATCCGAATGTGAGCGAAATTGGAGTGTGTTTGAACACGCAAGTAAAAAAATTATATCCTAATTTCCATATTATATTATTATCAATATCTTTTAGTTAATATCTATAACTTATGCGCAGATTCATTCCAAAAAGAGGAATAGGCTCGCACTATCGCATCTCAATGATCTAGTGTACATTAAGTACAATAGAACATTGAAACGTCGTTATGATGCTTGTGATCTCATTGATCCAATTCGCTTGGATAACATTGATGATTCAAATGAATGGTTAGTTGGATACCCCGAAGATCAACAAGATGAACTAGTATATGAGGATGATGATCTTACTTGGGGTAGTGTTGCTACGGCAATTGGAGCTGATGAGAGTATCTATCATCTTAGGGGACTTTCTTCAAGATCAAGAGCACTTGACAAGGGAAAAGGAGTAGAAACTACATCTACAAGTTCAACTTCAAGTAGGACTCGGACACTAATTGATGAAGACTACGAGGAGGAAGAAGATGAGGAGTAATATAATGATGTAGAGGATGTTGATCTTCAAGAGTTGGATAGTTTTGAAGAAGAATAGACTTTTAGAGTTCTAGTATTGTCTTTTGAATTATTGGGTCTTTAAAGTTCTAGACTTTTAGTTTTTGAATTGAAATATTTGCTAATATATGTTATTGACTTATTGCTATTGAGATTTTGGATATTTAAATATGTAATTAAATATTTTTAATTTTTGGTATTAATTGGCACCTCTATTCAAAAAGGCGAGCGCCTCGCCGCGTGGCGAGGCAGGCCCTTGTCGCCTTTTGTCGCCTCTCGCCGTCCAAAACACTGGGATTGCTACTGCATATCACAATTTGGATAACCAAAGCTCCAATGAATATGTGTTTCTTCACATGACTGGAAGCTAGGATATATCCACGTAATACATTATCAAGAAGAGGCAAAGTCTGCACATAATTGGAGCTACATGTGTAAGAACGTAGGGAGGCAACACAATTTGACTCTTCCCTGCTATCCTACGAAACACTACCGAACAAGTTCCTAAGAATGTCAACCACAGAAGGTAGGCACACCAGCAGGGACTCTTTGTGTCTCTCCTAAAAAAAAAGAAAGGTAGTTCTAGACTCTTCTCTCTCTCTCTCTCCGATCCATGATGGAGGGGAGAACTCCTCTCCGGTGATCCTTTGATCATCGGAATTTTCCCTTCCTTTCCTCCTTTTTCTCTCTCTTCTCTCTCTCTCTCTCTTTCTCTCCTCTCTTCTCTTTTCTTTCTCTCTGCTCCAAGATGGAGGGGAGAACTTTTTTTACTGCTGGTGAGAAATCTTTTGAACTTATAGACATCAGTGAAGATCGGGTAAGATGGTTTAAGCTATGCGAAAGCAGCAGGAGGTTCGTTGGAAGAATTCGAATCGATGAAAACAATTTAAGGTGGGTGTGTGGAGCCATGAAGGAAGCTTCCAAGGGTGAAGGGAAGCTATGCAGAAGGTGGGGAAGGAAAATCGAAGCTTATATTTTCAGGGTCTACCAGAACTTTAACAGTTATGGCAGATTTGTTAGAATTGAAGCATGGTTGGGAGATAAGAAATCATCTGTCATTATACCATTATACCAGAGATCGTAGACAATGGAGGATGGGTAGACATCGCGAATAAAATCTTGAGATTTTTATGGAGACCTCCTATGCAATCAGAGAGATGGAGCCCTAACTCTCAAGCAAGATAATTTTGTGAAGTCTCCAAGATGGAGAAGTGGCCGACAATAGAGTCTAACAGACCCAACCAGGCAATACCAGCAACTGCATCAGATAATCGCAATTTTCTTGACAAATGCTTGGTCGGTAGATTCAACGATTCCTTTCACAATAACCCACATTATGATACCATTCAGAAGTGGTTCTGCAAAGGGTGGAAGATGACAGCAGGCTTAAAAGGTTTCTCCGATTTCACACAACCTTTTTCTCTTTGAAATGCCATCACGGCAAGAAGCAGCCAGAGTCAAGGCGGGCGATTGGTTTTGGAATGGCCGAAGACTATCGTTGGACTGGTGGTCTCCACTAGTTGATCTGGACACGAAGGTGCTACCATTGGGAGATCGATGGATCAAAGCCTTCGGAATCCCATTACATGCTTGGTCTAAAAGTTCATTTCAAAAGATCGGCGAACTATGTGGTGGTTATGTTGATATTGATGAAGACACAAAGAAAAGATCCAATTTACTTTGGGCGAGAATCTCTATCAAGGACAAAAACAGAAACCTACCATGTAAATTGGAGCTAAAAGTTGCTGATTTAAGCTATGAAATTTGGGTGATTCCTGATGCTCACACAAAAATATGGGACGCCGGTGAAGAAGCTGACCGGAATGGAAAAAGGAAGGTCGGTGAAGAAGAGG
>NW_026023377.1:0-633 GCF_019186545.1 Solanum stenotomum | reverse complement strand
CATAAATTAAAACAGAAACAGTAACATCGGGGTCCCATATCTAGTTATTATTTATATATGTAAGTGGATTTCTTCAATAGTAGGATTTTTATGTTGGGTTCAGAAGTATCGCCACTGGTTTCGTAACCAGTGGACTAAACTTTGATTATGTATTATTATTATATTCTAAAGTGGGAGTGTTAATTGGTATATGTATAGTTATTGCTGTCAGATGAAGGTTGAGAGAAAAGTTAGGCCAAACAGAGTAATGATAGGTAGTACACGTTAATATTATATGTTAAAATTTAGATTGGGTCATGGGGCTGTTAAATTGTTTTCTCGGTTGTTTTCTGTTTCATAGTTGGGGTTGTTGTTAGTAGCACTTAATTAAATGTTCCAATGTTTCTATAGTTATCTTGCTATGACTCAAGAATATATTAAATTGATTATAGAATTAAGTGAGTTTTTGGGTTTAGGAAAGACACAGAATAATGAGTGTTAATAGATTCGTTAACTTACAAATTATGCATATCTACTTGATAGATTGGAAAGGTTCAGAGTCATTGAAGAAAGCAAAAAGTATTGGAGAAGTAGCTTGCTTGACTTCGGTTCTTTGGTGGAGGTAAGTTATGGTTTATTCTATTTGATAGATAA
>NW_026023376.1:0-815 GCF_019186545.1 Solanum stenotomum | reverse complement strand
TATCATATTTTCTATTCTTTCTACTATACTATAAAAGAGAGTTTAGGCCCAAGTATAATATATAAGATTCAAGATTGGGACTTTTCCCAATCTTGAATATTATATATTATACTTGTGGGACTTTTAAAATTCTATTTTATACCCAAGTATAATATATAATATTCAAGATTGGGACTTTCTTGAATATTATATATTATATTTATTATATAGTAGAACTTGGACATAAACTCCCTTTTAAAATAAAATAGAATATATATCTCACAAATGGAAAAGTCCCAATGAAGGAAGCAACATATATCATTTATAAATGACTTAAAAAGCTTTAAAATATTTAAAAGCTATATAATAAAATAGGTTGACTCTTAGAATTCTATCAGGCTCAAATATATTGGGATAGAAAAAATAACACATATCATTTTAATATTACCAAAAAAGTATTACAAATAGAAATAATTAACAACTTAAAATATCTGAAAGACATTTTAAAAGGGTTAATTTTGTAATTTTATCCATATCACATAAATTAGAACAAAGTGACCAGTAATGTACATTATTTCAAAGTTACATAAAAATATTATAAATCACAATAATTAATTGTAACATCCGGCAATGTGAAATAATTGAAGAGGCTTAGAATTGGAAATTTTCATTTTTGGAAAGGATTTAAAAATCTGGAAATTTTTTGGCTAAGTATGGAAAAGGTGAGTTTTTGGCCAACTTTGATCAGTCGTAACTTCTAGCTCATGACGAGTTAGAAGTATTTCCAGTTATGGTTGCATAACCCTCAGAACGATCTTTCCAACGCCACCGAGTTT
>NW_026023375.1:0-259 GCF_019186545.1 Solanum stenotomum | reverse complement strand
TATTCACCTCCATGGATTGCTTGGAAACCTAATTTCTTTGGTGCTTTATTCCACAAATATGTTTTTTTTCTTTTTTTTCTGAAGGGTTTCCATTGTTTTGCAACACCATGGGTTAAGGGGGACTTTTCTTGCATTTCTAGACTTCTCTTTTTCCTTTTTACCACCTTAAACTTAGGCTTTTGGCCTAAGTTAGCTATTCGATTAACCACAAATCATGAGGATTATAGGTACTGGATCAAGTAAGGTCTAGGGTTCATCA
>NW_026023374.1:0-1662 GCF_019186545.1 Solanum stenotomum | reverse complement strand
ACCCGGTTCGAGTCCGTGGTCCAGCTTAAACGTGGTGCATTCCCAATTCCTTACTGAAGCTTTAGTTTAGTCTTGATTACTCTCATCTGTAGGTTGAGGTTTTGGAGGTTGGAGATGTTCTGATTAAAGTCCGGGACGTAATGAGATCCTTGAATACAATTGGGAATGGTTCAGCTAAAGTTCGAAAATTGGTAATATTATGATAGACCTTCTAGCTCCATTCTTTTACTTCAATTGCCAGTGCATCTATCGGGCTTATAGGGGTCCGTGCAGGTGGTTTCTTTTATTGTGCACGAGCGTACCCGTCGGGTTTATGGGAGCCCGACGGAGTTAGTTAGATTCCTTGTCTTTGTTGCCCGTACGCTCGTGTACATACCCACATTTACTACTCTTTTGCCATTGATTGTGACCCTTTATTCGCACTTCAATTCATTTTTTCTTATCTTGCTCAGTCGGCCTGATGCCTACTTGGTACCTGTTGTCTTGGTACTCATACTACTCTCTGCATTTATTTTCGTGATTCAGGTCAGAGTACTAGCTACCGACGTTGGTTCAAGTTAGCTGCGGTCGTGATCGGAGGCAAGGGTGAGCAGACAACGTCCGGGATTTACCCGTCTCCTTTTGTACTTACTTTTGCTTGTCTTTTGCCTTTTTAGACAGCTTGTTTCTATAGTCCACTTTTAGGACTTGTACTTTTGTTAGCAGCTCTGTACTTGTGACTTCTAGGTTTTGGGAGGAATTCATTTTGGTTCATTACATGTTTTTGTTATATTTATTACTATTTTTGGTTGATTGGTGGTTTTCTACCCTAACATCCCATTACTTCGAGTTCCGGAATATGGGTCGGCTTGCCTACTGGTGGGTCATATAGTAGGCGCCATCATGACCTGAGAAATTGGGTCTTGACAAATTGGTATCAGAGCCTCAGGTTCGTCTCTCTCACTTGTACAGAGGTAATGTCTAGCAGAGTCCTGCAGATTGGTACGGAGACATTTGTTACTTATCATCGGGAGGCTACAGGATGTCTTTAGAACGTGTCGTTTTTGTATCACTGTCATGCATTATGTGTTTTATAGGTTTCTGAAAATCTTACTTGTTCCACTCTTTTACAGGGATGGCTCGCACGCGAGGTGGGGCCCCAGCTAGGGGTAGAGGCCGACCTCGAGGTCGTGCCAGAGCTACAGCACCAGCCCAAAACGAAGAACAAACTCCGGAGCCGGTGATAGAGCCACGAGCAGCTCCAGCACAGCAGTAACCAATGTGCCCGGAACCAGCCTAGCCACCGCCCGAGCCTATGGCAGCTCCAGGTATATAGTCGATGCTCGTACAGATATTAGCTGCCATTGGGGGTATGCAGTAGGCCCCAACTCCAGCCGCTCCAGTACCGCAGGGCCAGCCTGAACAAGCGGCACTGGTTGTTCAGCAGCTAGCGGCACCGGTTATTGAGCCTGACAATTTGGATGGCGTCATGCCACTTCGGGAGCAGAAGATGATCGGGGTGTTCCTTAGACTATCACCGCCGAGGTTTTCTGGGACTGTGGGTGAGGATTCCCACGAGTATCTACTTACTTCCCACGAGCGGCTACATACTTTGGGTTTAGTGGAGTGGAGAGGAGCAAACTTCACCGCTTACCAGCTAGGCGATCCCGCCGGGCAGTGGTG
>NW_026023373.1:0-655 GCF_019186545.1 Solanum stenotomum | reverse complement strand
ATACCATAATTACCTTTTATAATTATCAAACACTAATATTTACACTATCTTATGTATTAAGCTGGAATAAATTTTATTTTTAACAATATGCAATTTGTATGATTAATGAATGAACAATGTATAAAGAATGAACAGTATATTAAACACTAAGTTTATAATGCACTTCAAATCAATTATATTTCATATCAAAACAAAACATTAATCTAAACGACAAAATAAAATAAAAATTCTATATAATCTAAACAAATAAACAATCATTAGTTTTGCACAGGATAATTTGAACATGCTTCATGTTGTGGCCAACTTGACAACATCTACTGCAAGTAACTTTAAACCTTTTGAATTTCACATCAGCAACCCTCTTTCATATATAATTCATTTCATTTGAAAATCAACATAATTCTCTGTTTCATTAAAAAAAAAAACAATTAGTCTAACATTATACAAATCAATTAGAAATATGTTAAATAATATTAATTTTTTATTTCAAAGACAATACAAATTTCATCCATAAAAATCATTATAATAACAACAAAATTATACACACTCGTCATTATTTTTTTTCATACAAATATCATTCAAACAGTACATTACAAAACAAATTTCATACAAAACATAATATTTCACATTTATTATTCACTTAATACACATTTCA
>NW_026023372.1:0-804 GCF_019186545.1 Solanum stenotomum | reverse complement strand
TCTTAAATTATGTTGCATGCAGGGCTAGCGAATGAGGTGCAGCAAATTTTCATTCCAGATGCAGATTACACTAAAGGAATCCGACAGTCCATATGTATCCCTGAAATGCCAAGTATTTAAGGGCCAAAAAACATATAGACGGAGATGATGAATCTAAGAAGTTGATATTTCAAGCTTCTATTTCAAGTAACAAGCGTAATACTCGTATATTAATTTGTAACCAACTTGACAAGATTGAACGATTAATCAATGAGAAAATGTGGTGGGTGCATCATATTATTTCTACTGACGTTTTCAAAGAATATAGAAAAGAAGATGTTGATGAAGCATGGAGGAATACTGTTTTGCAACCACGCCTAGATATTTTGAAATGGTTTCTCAAAAATGATGATCACAATATTAGTATTGAGAAATATTATTGAGTTTTTTGTACAATCCCTTTGAAATCCATATTTTCGTCAATCTTGTATGTGATCTCATGACAATGTGCATCGAGAAACTTCATCCTAAAATTATTTAAGCCTAATCACACAAATTCAAGATGACGTATTTGTAGTTTTTTTTAAGTGTTAATTTTTAACCTAAAAGATATGATTTTATTAAAAAATTTGGTGTATACCAATTCATAAGTTCATATTCACATTTATACTATAAATGCCCAGTTATGTGCGATCTACAAGTAATGTACATTTGCTAACTTTATCCTAAAATTAGTTAATTGTCATTACCAAAATTCCAGTTGACATATCTATACATTTTTCAAAAGTCATTGATCGTATCCTAAGAGATATTAGTATTTCTGAA
>NW_026023371.1:0-315 GCF_019186545.1 Solanum stenotomum | reverse complement strand
CGGTATTTATTACCGATCAGAATTGGACTATAACGAAATTTCGATTTTCCTGTACGTTCATCACAAAATATTTCTAGATCCCAATACACCCAATGCCAGATAGCTGCCAAAAAGCATAAGCCAGAAAACACAATATGAGCTCGGATCGAATCAGTATTGATATACCGATTCGATCCGAGCTCTCTTATTGAGAATGCTCAGATTATTACTTTTTTCTTTGTTGGTAGAAACCCACTGAGTGTCCAGTTCATTAGGGAGCGTTTTTTGGAGTGACAATAGGGGGTTTTTTTTATAGACATTATAAAGTAGTACAAA
>NW_026023370.1:0-249 GCF_019186545.1 Solanum stenotomum | reverse complement strand
TGCTTGTTCCTGAAAATATTTTATGGTCAAGACGTCGTAGAGAATTGAGAATTCGAAGTTTTTTTAATTCTTTGAATTGGAATGTCGTCGATAGAAATTCAGTATTTTGCAACGAAACCAATGTAAAAAACTGGAGTCAATTTTTGGGTGAACGGAAACCCCTTTATAAAGATAAAAATAAATTAATTAAATTTAAGTTCTTTCTTTGGCCTAATTATCTATTAGAAGATTTAGCTTGTATGAATCGTT
>NW_026023369.1:0-362 GCF_019186545.1 Solanum stenotomum | reverse complement strand
GACATAAATTAGAGAGAATAGGAAGATACTCCCTCCGTCCCTATTTACTTGTCCATATTTCCTTTTTTGGTTGTCCCTATTTAGTTGTCCATTTTGACAAATCAAGAAAGGACAACAAATTTTTTCCTATTATACCCTTATTTACACTTCTTGAAAATTGTAAAAGTGTATGTTGTTTCCCTCCAATTTATTTCACTTTAATTCAAATAAGTGGTTGTAATTTTGAAGTGAAAAGTTGTCATAAGGGTAAAATTGTAACTTCACTGTGCTAATCATTGTTGCCTTAATCTGTGTGTCATTTCTAAAGTGGACAACTAAAAAGGGACGGAGGGAGTATGTTCTAGATTTATTTCTTGTTATGG
>NW_026023368.1:0-353 GCF_019186545.1 Solanum stenotomum | reverse complement strand
CATAATCCCTAAACCCTAAACCCTAATCCCAAAAGTTAAATCTTAAACCCTAAACTCGAAACCTTAAACCTTAAACCCTAACCTAAACTATTAATCCTAAACCTTAAATCCTAAACCCTAAATCCTAAATCCTAAATCCTAAATCCTAAACGTTCAACCCTATACCATAACCCTAAATCCTAAAAATGAAACCCAAAACACTAGTCCCTATACCCTAAACCCTAAACGCTAAACCCAAAACCCTAAAGTATAAACCCTAAACCTTAAACCCTAAATCCTAAAGACTAACCCTAAACCCTAAATCCTAAACAATAAACCTAAACTCTGAGCCCAAAACTCTAAATCCTAAACCC
>NW_026023367.1:3077-5657 GCF_019186545.1 Solanum stenotomum | reverse complement strand
TTGTTTCTTTCTACTTCACAGTTGACTATGCCAATGGAGTGAAGAATACCAAGAAAAATTTCTCTCGTGTCAAATTCTTGAGATATATTTGTCCATGCTCAAACATAAAAATGGTATGTACTCAATGAATCATCATAAACTCTTCTAGCTAGTGTGGTCTTGCCAATACCACCCATCCCTATAATGGGGACTACTTTGAGTCTTGATGATTGCACGATGAGTTGATCTTTTATCTTTAGAACCTCTTCATTTAGTCCAACAATTATATCTTTTTGATTCAATGTGAATCTAGAGGAAAGCTAGATAACGCTTGAGTTAATTTGTTAAATAACTCAATAATATGGAGCCCAAATGTAATTTTCTAACTTTGTTTCGTTTTGTATTTCTTTCCACAAAAATATTGAACTTTCAACTTCACACATAAAATCAATGTTAAATTTGTCTTACCTTCCTCTCCAAAATAACCTCTTTAAAAATAGCACAAATGAAGAAATTGCACTGACCCAAATGAGGAAATCAGTTGAAAAGCTTGGATCTTCCACTGATGTTTAAAAAAAAAATTGAGTCCCCTTTTCCTCTTTTAGTGTAAAGTTCAAATCTTTGTACTGATAATCAGCTTTGATAGTTTTTTTTTTAAAAAAAATTACCCCCTTTTCCTCTTTCAGTTTAAAGTTCAAATCTTTTTACAGATAATCATTTTATTTTTTTGCAGAGTTATGGAGAGCAACAGTTATGAGGTTCTTGATTGCAAGAGTAACTTCTTTTCCCCCATAGTAAAGTTTCCTCTTCTTTTTTTTCTCAATACACTGCATTTTTGTTATTGTTATTGTTGTTGTTGTTGTGGGCTAGTACATAAATGTTGATCTTGTTTGTGCTTAATTATTATTTCAGAAAGTCACGCTTCTTCTTGATTCCAATTTTTTTCGACAAAGAAAGTGACCTTCTGAAAATAATAACTATTAGTTGAATGACCATCTTAGAAAGCGACATTCCAATTTTTTTCGACAAAGAACCTAACCATAGTTATTTTTCAAAGATATGACCAAAAATTAGTTGATGGAGAGTGCCATAAGATATACTCAAGCATAAATAAGTTGATCACTCTTTGCAGTAGTTGATCTTACCTTTCAGTGTATTTCGATTTCCTTTTTCCAATTCCAACTTATTTGGGACTGAGGCATAGTTTAGTGAATTGTATATCTAGATATAATTCAAATATAATGCATTTACTTTGGAATGTGTATGTATTTGAACGTACTTCTCTTAGTTGCTTGTACCACCATGTTGAATCAATATATAGACATAGGAAGATTTATTTGCAGGTATTGTCCAAAAACAGGCACCTTGTTATTATAGTTAAAGTTAACAAGCATTTTCCTCCCAAGGATCAAGTTCAATTATTCTGAGCATGTTCAATGGATAACAGGGATGGAATAGCGGTTGAATGGTTAGGAGACAGTATGTTTAGAGAGAAAGAAGGGTGTGAACTTTTTGTAAGTCGTTTGCGTACTTCCTTTGAAACATTCCCAGTAGTTTTGGTAGATGTTGATTGAATTGTTAGACCCAATGTTCCTTTTATTAGGTGAGAATCAAAGTTTAGTGTTGAACAAGTAGGTGTAATCATAAGGGTTGGTTTACTTTTGGGCATGCTTCGTTTGCTTTGCTCTTCTTCTTCAGACACATTTGGCATGACACTAGAACCTTGTTTATGACCCTTGGTCTTGTTTGTGTTTATCTTAGGGTTTGATTTCTCAGATAATCACTCCATTAAAAGTTATTATCTCAAAAAGTCACAATTCTTCTTTTTCCCAATTTTTTTCTAGAAAGAAAGTGACTTTTTGAGATAATAACTATTAATCAAGTGACCATATGAGAAATCAAATCGTTTTTCTTTTAAGAAAAATATTCTTGCTGGTTCACTCAATGATGCCTTTCTATCTTTTATCATCTTGCTAATGGGACATTGGACAAGTCTTTAATTTAGACAATCTTGTAGTTAGTTGTTATGGAGTTTCAAATTCCATAGCAGAAACTCCAGTATATTGTCATGGAGTAAAACTTGTGAAAACAACAACATACCTAGTGTAATATCATAAGTGAAGTCTAGGGAGGATAAGATGTACACAGACCATATCCCTACCTTTGTAGTGTAGAGACAGAGTTTGTTTTCGATAGATCCTCGACTCAACAATAAAGAAAAGAACTTGAAGCATGGTAGCAAGAAAATATGACAGAAAAAAAGCAAGCTACAGATCAAATGAATGTCACGCCCCGAGCCTACACCCTGGACGGGACCGGCACCCGGAGACCATTTCTGGCCCCAAGAGAACCCTTGGCCTGGCTTTCTTAACTCAGCGGAAACCTAACCCAACAGAATAACTCAATGCTAATGCAAGGTTAGAAAACAACTTAACTTATAAAATATGGCCATAAAGGCAACTCGAATCTCAAAATAGAATATTTACATATATATATAGATGAGAGACTCAAAACTAACTGACTGACTGTCTGTCTATGAAGCCTCTAAAATACTGAGATGGATGTTGGGACAGACCCCGCAACATCCTAATAAAACAAAAA
>NW_026023367.1:0-1971 GCF_019186545.1 Solanum stenotomum | reverse complement strand
GAAGTACCTTGGAGTGTTGGAAACAACTAGGAAACATAGGTATAATACCTAGGAACATGTATGAAAAAAATGGTAAATGAAAGGGAAGGATTGGTGTCCTTGGCACTAGGAGAGGTGCGACAGCCCAACCCCTTTTTCCCCAAAAATCCGACTTTTTCCCCTTGTTTCTTTCCAATTCTAAACCCTCTCAACCTCAAGGTTTCAGCAGCAACACTTAGAATCATAAAGACCCTTATTATACAATAGATTCAACTCAAAAATCACAGCCAAAAATCTGTACTAAACCAGCAAGAACTTCAACACAACACCACTACAACTTCAACAACCAATAAATCTTCTCTTGGAATTAAAAACGAGTTGGTGTGTGGGGGATCATCAATCTCTCAACATACAATAGATCACAACTCAAATACACAGCCCAATCCTGTCCCACAACCAACAATAACTTCAACAACACAACTAACAACATCAACAACAACTAACAACTTCAACAACAAATCCAATCTTTTCTCAAACCATAAACATGAGCTTGGTGAGTGGGGGAAAGGATCAACCCACACAAAGAACTCACATACCTTGATAGGGATCACCCCCGACGAAAATCCACAATGATCTTGACGAATCTTGTTGATCTCCTCATTCTTCTCTTCTTCTTCTCTTCTTCACTCTCTAGAACCCTAACTCTTTCTCTTTCAAAATGGGACAAAATGATCCAAAGATCAGCCTAATACAACAATATAACCTCAAAAGAAATGATTTGTGAAAAGACTAAAATGCCCTTAAATTTCCGGACAGACTCCTTGCCAACTGCCCCAACTTTCAAAGGGCATAACTCGCTCATACGAACTCGGAATCGAGCAAACTCGGTGGCGTTGGAAAGATAATTCCACAAGCTTCGAAACCATAACTGCAACTACTCCTAAATCATCCTGAGCTAGGAGTTACAACTGCTCAAAGTTGGCCAAAAATCACTGATTTCCACACTTAGCCAAATTTCCAGATTTTTGAACTTAGCCACATTTCCAGATTCTGGACTGCCAAATTTCCAGATTTTAAATTTTTTCCAAAAATGACTATTTCCAAATTCAAGCTTCTTCATATTCATTTTAAATTGTCGGATGTTACAATGAAGCAACAAATAGTAATACACATCGAAGAAAAAGAAACAAAGTGCAACAATACTTGGCTACCTACTAACCTTCTAATCTAATCCTCAACTTTCACTCCTTCCTATCTAGGGTTATATCCGGAGTAAAACTTGTAGATTTTGAAATTACTTGACTATAGTTATTTTTCGAAGATATGTCCGAAAAGTGGCTCTCTAGTATGAATGTAGTTTGGGCAAGTTGTATGACTAATTGGGTCTCTGAAACTATTCCAACTTGCTTTTTGGTACAAGTCTTAAATACAATTTGAGTCTCAATCTGACAAATAATTCAATGAGCAAAACAAGAATTCTCACTTCTACCCTTCCACTAACCCCACCACTATTCTCTTGGAGAGAAACAGACACAAAGAGAAGACTTCTCTTTACAAACCCTTAAAAGTCTTGCATTCCCATCCATTACACTGCCTTCTTCTTTCATAAAGAATTGGTTTTGAGAATCTAAATCAACAACTCAGAACTTCCTCCTACTGTCCTGTTTAGTTAGAAACTAACAAACAGCGATATGGCGGCGTATGCTGCTGTGACTTCACTTCTGCAAACCCTGGATCATTTATCTCAAACTCATACATCACATTCTCTTCTTTACAAAAAAGAACAAACTGAAGTCCTCAGTGAGAAGTACACCTTCCTTAAAACCTTTCTTGAGGATTTTACTAATATTTTCCATGAAGATATAAAGATGAAGCATCTGGAAAGGATGATCCAAGAAGCTGCTAATGGAGTGGAAGATACTATTCACTCACATGTATATGATAGACATGTTTCAGTACAAAGTAAGCGAGTACGAAGAAAGGCTAATACAA
>NW_026023366.1:4174-11525 GCF_019186545.1 Solanum stenotomum | reverse complement strand
CCCTAAACGCTAAACCGTAAACCCTAAAACCTAAACCCTAAACTTTAAACCCGTAACCATAATCCCTAAACCCTAAACCCTAATCCTAAAAGTTAAATCTTAAACCCTAAACTCAAAATCTTAAACCTTAAATCCTAAACCCTGAACTCTTAACCCTTAACCTTAACCCAAAACACTAAACGCTAAATACCAAACTCTAAACCCTAAGCCCTAAACCCTTAACCCTAACCCCCTAAACCTAAACCCTAAACCCTAAACCCTAAATCCCAAACTCTAAACACTAAGCCATAAACCCCGAACCCTAACCACTAAACCTAAACCCTACACCCTAAACCATAAACCATAAACCCTAAACCCTAAACACTAAACCATAAACCCTAAACCCTAAATCGTAACCCCTAACACCTAGCCCCTAACCCTAACCCCAAATCCCTACACCCTAAACCCTAAACCCCTAAACCCTAAACCCTAAACCATAACCCTTAACACTAACCCTAAATCATAACCCTTAAACCCTAACCCTAAATCCCTAAACCCTAACCCTAAACAATAAATCATAAACCCTAAACCCTAAACCCTAACCCCTAAACCGTAAACCCCTAACCCTAAACCCTAAACCCTAAAACCCAAAACATAAACCCTAAACATTAAACCCTTAACCATAACCCCTAAACCCTAAACCTTAAACCCTAAACCCTAACCCCGAAACCTAAGCCTAAACCATGAACCACAAACCCTAAACCCTGAACCCTAAACCCTAAACCCTAAACCCTAAACCCTAACCCCTAACCCCTAACCCCTAAACCCTAACCCTAAAGCCTAACCCTAAACCATAAACCTTAAACGCTAAACCCTAAATACAAAACCCTAAACCCTAAACCCTAACCCTTAACCTATAACCTCTAACCCCTTACCCTTAAACCCTAAACCCTAAATCCTAAACCCTAAACCCAAAACCCTAAAGCCCAAACCATAAAACCTAAACCCTAATTCCAAAACCTTAAACTCTAAACCATAAACCCTAAACCCTAAACATTAAACCCCTTAACCATAAACTATGAAACCTGAACCATAAACCCTAACCCCTAAGCCCTAATCCTAAACCCTGACCCTAAACCATAAACCACAAACCCTAAACCCTAAACCCTAAACCCTAAACCCTAAATCCAAAACCCTAAAGCCTAAACCATAAAACCTAAACCCTAAACCGTAAACCTTAAACTCTAAACCATAAACCCTAAACCCTAAACCCTAAACATAAACCCCTTAACCATAAACTATGAAACCTAAACCATAAACCCTAACCCCTAAGCCCTAATCCTAAACCCTAACCCTAAACCATAAACCACATACCCTAAACCCTAAACACTAAACCCTAAACCCTAAACCCTAAATCCTAACCCCTAACCCCTAAATCCTAACCCTTAAACCCTAAACCGAAAACCAAAACCTAAACCCTAACCCTAAATCATAACCCTTAAACCCTAACCCTAAATCCCTAAACCCTAACCCTAAACAATAAATCATAAACCCTAAACCCTAAACACTAAACCCTAAATCCTAAACCTTAAACCCTAAACCCCTAAACATTAAACCCTAAACCCTAAACCTTAAACCCTAAAACCCAAAACCTAAACCCTAAACATTAAACCCTTAACCATAAAGCCTAAACCCTAACCCCGAACCCTAACCCTAAACCATAAACCACAAACCCTAAACCCTAAACACTAAACCCTAAACCCTAAACCCTAAACCCTAACCCCTAACCCCTAAACCCTAACCCTAAAGCCTAACCCTAAACCATAAACCCTAAACCCTAAATACAAAACCCTAAACCCTAAACTCTAAGCCCTAAATCCCTAAACGCTAAACCCTTAACCCTAAAACCTAAACCCTAAACCTTAAAGCCATAACCATAATCCCTAAACCCTAAACCCTAAACCCTAAAACCTAAACCCTAAACCCTAAACCCTAACCCCTAACCCCTAACCCCTAAAGCCTAACCCTAAACCAAAAACCTTAAACCCTAAACCCTAAATACAAAACCCTAAACCCTAAACCCTAACCCCTAACCTGTAACCTCTAACCCCTTACCCATAAACCCTAAACCCAAAACCCAAAAGCCTAAACAATAAAACCTAAACCCTAACCCTAAAGCATAACCCTTAATCCCTAACCCTAAATCCCTAAACCCTAACCCTAAACAATAAATCATAAACCCTAAACCCTAAACACTAAACCCTAAATCCTAAACACTAAACCCTAAACCCCTAAACATTAAACCCTAAACCTTAAACCCTAAAACCCAAAACCTAAACCCTAAACATTAAACACTTAACCATAAAGCCTAAACCCTAACCCCGAACCCTAACCCTAAACCATAAACCACAAACCCTAAACCCTAAACCCTAAACCCTAAACCCTAACCCCTAACCCCTAAACCCTAACCCTAAACCAAAAACCTTAAACCCTAAACCCTAAATACAAAACCCTAAACCCTAAACCCTAACCCCTAACCTGTAACCTCTAACCCCTTACCCATAAACCCTAAACCCTAAACCCAAAACCTAAAAGCCTAAACAATAAAACCTAAACCCTAAACCCTAAACCTTAAACTCTAAACCTTAAACCCTAACCCCTAAACCCTAACCCCTAACCCCTAAACCCTAAGCCCTAAATCCCTAAACGCTAAACCCTAAACCCTAAAACCTAAACCCTAAACCTTAAACCCATAACCATAATCCCTAAACCCTAATCCCTAATCCTAAATCCTAAACCATAAAACCTAAACCTTAACCCTAAACACTGAATCCAAAATCCTAAACCCTAAATACTTAACCCTTAACCTTAACCCTAAACCCTAAACGCTAAATACCAAACTCTAAACCCTAAGCCCTAAACACTAAACCCTAACCCCCTAAACCTAAACCCTAAACCCCAAACCCTAAATCCCAAACTCTAAACACTAAGCCATAAACCCCGAACCCTAACCACTAAACCCTAAACCATAAACCATAAACCCTAAACCCTAAACACTAAACCATAAACCCTATACCCTAAACACTAAACCATAAACCCTAAACCCTAACCCCAAAACCCTAAACCCTAAACCCTAAACACCTAAACCCTAAACCCAAAACCATAACCTAAACCCTAACCCTAAATCATAACCCTTAAACCCTAACCCTAAATCCCTTAACCCTAACCCTAAACAATAAATCATAAACCCTAAACCCTAAACACTAAACCCTAAATCCTAAACCCTAAACCCTAAACCCCTAAACATTAAACCCTAAACCCTAAACCTTAAACCCTAAAACCCAAAACCTAAACCCTAAACATTAAACCCTAAACCCGAAACCTTAAACCTTCAACCCTAACCTAAACTATAAATCCAAAACCCTAAACCCTAAATCCTAAATCCTAAACCTTAAACCCTAAACCATAAACCTTACATCCTAAAAATGAAACCCAAAACACTAGTCCCTATACCCTAAACCCTAAAGTCTAAACCCAAAACACTAAACCATAAACCCGAAACCTTAAACCCTAAATCCTACAGACTAACCCCAAACCCTAAATCCTAAACACCAAACCTAAACCCTGAGCCCTAAACTCTAAATCCTAAACCCAAAATCCTAAATCATAAACCATAAAACCAAAACCATAAAACCTAAACCCTAAACCCTAAACCATAAACCCTAAACCCTAAACCCAAAACCCTAAACCTTAAACAACTTAACCCTAAACGCTAAATACCAAACTCTAAATCCTAAGCCCTAAACCCTAAACCCTAACCCCATAAACCAAAACCCTAAACCCTAAACCCTAAATCCCAAACTCTAAACACTAAGCCATAAACCCCAAACCCTAACCACTAAACCCTAAACCCTAAACCTTAAACCATAAACCATAAACCCTAAACCCTAAACACTAAACCATAAACCCTAACACCTAACACCTAACCCCTAAACCCTAACCCCAAAACCCAAAACCCTAAACCCTAAACACCTAAACCGTAACCCTAAAGCATAACCCTTAAACCCTAACCCTAAATCCCTAAACCCTAACCCTAAACAATAAATCATAAACCCTAAACCCTAAACACTAAACCCTAAATCCTAAACCCTAAAACCTAAACCCCTAAACATTAAACCCTAAATCTTAAACCCTAAAACCCAAAACCTAAACCCTAAACATTAAACCCTTAACCATAAAGCCTAAACCCTAACCCCGAACCCTAACCCTAAACCATAAACCCTAAACCCTAAACCCTAAACCCTAAACCCTAACCCCTAACCCCTAAACCCTAACCCTAAAGCCTAACCCTAAACCAAAAACCTTAAACCCTAAAGCCTAAATACAAAACCCTAAACCCTAAACCCTAACCCCTTACCCATAAACCCTAAACCCTAAACCCTAAACCCAAAACCCAAAAGCCTAAACAATAAAACCTAAACCCTAAACCCTAAACCTTAAACTCTAAACCCTAAACCCTAACCCCTAAACCCTAACCCCTAACCCCTAACCCCTAAACCCTAAGCCCTAAATCCCTAAACGCTAAACCCTAAACCCTAAAACCTAAACCCTAAACCTTAAACCCATAACCATAATCCCTAAACCCTAAACCCTAATCCTAAATCCTAAACCATAAAACCTAAACATTAACCCTAAACACTGAATCCAAAATCCTAAACCCTAAACACTTAAACTTTAACCTTAACCCTAAACCCTAAACGCTAAATACCAAACTCTAAACCATAAGCCCTAAACCCTAAACCCTAACCCCCTAAACCTAAACCCTAAACCCCAAACCCTAAATCCCAAACTCTAAACACTAAGCCATAAACCCCGAACCCTAACCACTAAACCCTAACCCTAAACCCTAAACCCATAAACCCTAAACACTAAACCCTAAACCCTAAACCCTAACCCCTAACCTCTAACCTCTAACCCCTTACCCCTAAACCCTAAACCCTAAACCTTAAACCCTAAACCCTAAATCCAAAACCCTAAAGCCTAAACCATAAAATCTAAACCATAAACCCTAAACCTTAAACTCTAAACCATAAACCCTAAACCCTATACCCTAAACCCTAAACCTGAAACCCCTTAACCATAAACTATGAAACCTAAACCATAAACCCTAACCCCTAAGCCCTAATCCTAAACCCTAACCCTCAACTATAAACCACAGACCCTAAACCCTAAACATTAAACCCTAAACCCTAAACCCTAAACCATAACCCCTAACCCCTAAACCCTAACCCCTAAACCATAACTCGTAAAACCCAAACTCTAAACCTTAAACCCATTACCATAATCCCTAAACCCTAAACCCTAAACCCTAATCCTAAAAGTTAAATCTTAAACCCTAAACTCAAAACCTTAAACCTTAAACCCTAAGCTAAACTACAAATCCTAAACCTTAAAACCTAAACCCTAAACCCTAAATCCTAAATCCAAAACCTTAAACCCTAAACCATAAACCCTAAATCCTAAAAATGAAACCCAAAACACTAGACCCTATACCCTAAACCCTAAGCTCTTAACACAAAACCCTAAAGCATAAACCCTAAACCTTAAACCCTAAATCCGAAAGACTAACCCTAAACCCTAAATCCTAAACACTAAACCTAAACCCTGAGCCCCAAACATTAAATCCTAAACCTAAAATACTAAATCCTAAACCATAAAACCTAAACCTAAACCCTAAACCCTAAATCCAAAATCCTAAACCCTAAACTCTTAACCCTTAACCTTAACCCTAAACCCTAAACGCTAAATACCAAACTCTAAACCCTAAGCCCAAAACCCTAAACCCAAAACCCTAAAGCCAAAACATTAAAACCTAAACCCAAAACCCAAAACCCTAAAGCCTAAACAATAAACCCTAAACCGTAAACCCTAAACCTTAAACTCTAAACCCTAAACCCTAACCCCTAAACCCTAACCCCTAACCCCTAAACCCTAAGCCCTAAATCCCTAAACGCTAAACCCTAAACCCTAAAAACTAAACCCTATACCTTAAACCCATAACCATAATCCCTAAACCCTAAACCCTAAACCATAAAACGTAAACCTTAACCCTAAACCCTGAATCCAAAATCATAAACCCTAAACACTTAACCCTTAACTTTAACCCTTAACCCTAAACGCTAAATACCAAACTCTAAACCCTAAGCCCTAAACCCTAAACCCTTACCCCCTAAACCTAAACCCTAAACCCCAAACTCTAAACACTAAGCCATAAACCCCGAACCCTAACCACTAAACCCTAAACCCTAAACCCTAAACCCTAAACCATAAACCCTAAACCCTAAACACTAAACCTTAAACCCTAAACCCTAAACACTAAACCATAAACCCTAAACCCTAACCCCTAAACCATACACCCTTAACCCTAAACCCTAATCCCTAAACCCTAAAACCCAAAACCTAAACCCTAAACATTAAACCCTTAAACATAAACCCTAAACCCTAAACCTTAAACCGTAAACCCTAACCCCGAACCCTAACCCTAAACCCTAAACAACAAACCCTAAACCTTAAACACTAAACCCTAAACCCTTAACCGTAAACCCAAACCCCTAACCCTTAAACCCTAACCCCTAACCCCTAAACCACAAACCCTAAACCCTAAACACTAATCCCTAAACCCTAAACCCTAAACCCTAAACCCTAACCCCTAACCCTTAAACCCTAACCCCTAAACCCTAAACCCTAAATCCCTAAACACTAAACCCTAAACCCTAAAACCTAAACCCTAAACCTTAAACCCATAACCATAATCCCGAAACCCTAAACCCTAAACCCTAATCCTAAAAGTTAAATATTAAACCTTAAACTCGAAATCTTAAACCTTAAACCCTAAGCTAAACTATAAATCTTAAACCTTAAATCCTAAACCCTAAACCCTAAATTCTAAAGCCTAAACGTTAAACCCTAAACCATAAACCCTAAATCCTAAAAATGAAACCCAAAACACTAGACCCTATACCCTAAACCCTAAACTCAAAACCCAAAACCCTAAAGCATAAACCCTAAACATTAAACCCTAAATCCTAAAGACTAACCCTAAAACCTAAATCCTAAACACTAAAACTAAACCCTGAGCCCTACACTCTAAATCCTAAACCCAAAATACTAAATCATAAACCATAAAACCTAAACCTTAACCCCAAACCCTAAATCCAAAATCCTAAACCCTAAACTCTTAACCCTTAACCTTAACCCTAAACCCTAAACGCTAAATACCAAACTCTAAACCCTAAGCCCTAAACCCTAACCCCCTAAACCTAAACCCTAAACCCTAAACCCTAAATCCCAAACTCTAAACACTAAGCCATAT
>NW_026023366.1:0-3939 GCF_019186545.1 Solanum stenotomum | reverse complement strand
AACCCGTAAACCCTAACCCCTAAACCCTAAACCCTAAATCCCTAAACACTAAACCCTAAACCCTAAAACCTAAACCCTAAACCTTAAACCCATAACCATAATCCCAAAACCCTAAACCCTAAACCCTAATCCTAAAAGTTAAATATTAAATCTTAAACTCGAAATCTTAAACCTTATACCCTAACCTAAACTATAAATCTTAGACCTTAAATCCTAAACCCTAAACCCTAAATTCTAAATCCTAAACGTTAAACCCTTAACCATAAACCCTAAATCCTAAAAATGAAACCCAAAACACTAGACCCTGTACCCTAAACCCTAAACTCTAAACCCAAAACCCTAAAGCATAAACCCTAAACATTAAACCCTAAATCCTAAAGACTAACCCTCAAACGTAAATCCTAAACACTAAAACTAAACCCTGAGCCCTACACTCTAAATCCTAAACCCAAAATACTAAATCATAAACCATAAAACCTAAACCTTAACCCTAAACCCTAAATCCAAAATCCTAAACCCTAAACTCTTAACCCTTAACCCTAACCCTAAACCCTAAACGCTAAATACCAAACTCTAAACCCTAAGCCCTAAACCCTAACCCCCTAAACCTAAACCCTAAGCCCTAAACCCTAAATCCCAAACTCTAAACACTAAGCCATAAACCCCAAACCCTAACCACTAAACCCTAACCCCTTACCCCTAAACCCATAAACCCTAAACACTAAATCCTAAAGGCTAAACCCTAAACCCTAACCCCTAACCTCTAACCTCTAACCCTTTACCCCTAAACCTTAAACCCTAAACCTTAAACCCTAAACCCTAAAGCCTAAACCAAAAAACCTAAACCATAAACCCTAAACCTTAAACTCTAAACCATAAACCCTAAACCCTATACCCTAAACCCTAAACCTTAAACCCCTTAACCATAAACTATGAAACCTAAACCATAAACCCTAACCCCTAAGCCCTAATCCTAAACCCTAACCCTCAACCATAAACCACCGACCCTAAACCCTAAACATTAAACCCTAAACCCTAAACCCTAAACCCTAACCCCTAAACCCTAAACCCTAAAACCCAAACCCTAAACCTTAAACCCATAACCATAATCCCTAAACCCTAAACCCTAAACCCTAATCCTAAAAGTTAAATAGTAAACCCTAAACTCAAAACCTTAAACCTTAAACCCTATCCTAAACTATAAATCCTAAACCTTAAATCCTAAACCCTAAACCCTAAATCCTAAATCCTAAACCTTAAACCCTAAACCCTAAACCCTAAATCCTAAAAATGAAACCCAAAACACTAGACCCTATACCCTAAACCCTAAGTTCTTAACACAAAACCCTAAAGCATAAACCCTAAACATTAAACCCTAAATCCGAAAGACTAACCCTGAACCGTAAATCCTAAACACTAAACCTAAACCCTGAGCCCTAAACTTTAAATCCTAAACCCAAAATCCTAAATCATAAACCATAAAACCTAAACCTTAACCCTAAACCCCAAATCCAAAATCCTAAACCCTAAACTCTTAGCCCTTAACCTTAACCCTAAACCCTAAACGCTAAATACCAAACTCTAAACCCTAAGCCCTAGACCCTAAACCCTAAACCCCTAAACCAAAAACCTAAACCCTAAACCATAAATCCCAAACTCTAAACACTAAGCCATAAACCCCGAACCCTAACCACTAAACCCTAAATCCAAAACCATAAACCATAAACCATAAACCCTAAACCCTAAACACTAAACCATAAACGCTAAACCCTAAACCCTAACCCCTAACACCTAACCCCTAAACCCTAACCCCAAATCCCTAAACCCTAAACCGTAAACCATAACCCTAAACCCTAACCCTAAATCATAACCCTTAAACCCTAACCCTAAATCCCTAAACCCTAACCCTAACAATAAAGCCTAAACCATAAACCCTAAACCCTAACCCCTAAACCCTAAACCCCTATCCCTAAACCCTAAACCCTAAAAGCCAAAACCTAAACCCTAAACATTAAACCCTTAACCATAAACCCTAAACCCTAAACCTTAAACCCTAAACCCTAACCCCGAACCCTAACCCTAAACCATAAACCACAAACCCTAAACCCTAAACACTAAACCCTAACCCCTAACCCCTAAACCCTAACCATAAAGCCTAACCCTAAACCATAAACCTTAAACCTTAAACCCTAAATACAAAACCCTAAACCCTAAACCCTAAACCCTAAACCCAAAACCCTAAAGCCTAAACCATAAAACCTAAACCTTAAATCGTAAACCTTAAACTCTAAACCATAAACCTAAACGCTAAACCATAAACCCTAAAAATTAAACCCCTTAACCATAAACTATGAAACCTAAACCATAAACCCTAACCCCTAAACCCTAATCATAAACCCTAACCCTAAACCATGAACCACAAACCCTAAACCCTAAACACTAACCCCTAAACCCTAACCCCTAACCCCTAAACCCTAAATCCTAAATCCCTAAACATTAAACCCTAAACCCTAAAACCTAAACCCTAAACCTTAAACCCATAACCATAATCCCTCAACCCTAAACCCTAATCCTAAAAGTTAAATCTTAAACTCTAAACTCGAAACCTTAAACCTTCAACCCTAACCTAAACTATAAATCCTAGACCTTAAATCCTAAACCCTAAACCTTAAATCCTAAATCCTAAACCTTAAACCCTAAACCATAAACCTTAAATCCTAAAAATGAAACCCAAAACACTAGACCCTATACCCTAAACCCTAAAGTCTAAACCCAAAACGCTAAAGCATAAACCCAAAACCTTAAACCCTAAATCCTACAGACTAACCCTAAACCCTAAATCCTAAACACTAAACCTAAACCCTGAGCCCTAAACTCTAAATCCTAAACAAAAAATCCTAAATCATAAACCACAAAACATAAACCTTAACCCTAAACCCTAAATCCAAGATCCTAAACCCTAAATTCTTAACCCTTAACCCTAACCCTAAACCCTAAACGCTAAATACCAAACTCTAAACCCTAAGCCCTAGACCCTAAACCCTAACCACCTAAACCAAAACCTTAAACCCTAAACCCTAAATCCCAAACTCTAAACACTAAGCCATAAACCCTAACCACTAAACCCTACACCCTAAACCCTAAACCATAAACCATAAACCCTAAACACTAAACCATAAACCCTAAACACTAAACACTAAACCATAAACCCTAAACCCTAACCCCAAAACACTAAACCCTAAACCCTAAACAACTAAACCCAAAACCCAAAACCATAACCTAAACCCTAACCCTAAATCATAACCCTTAAACCCTAACCCTAAATCCCTAAACCCTAACCCCAAACAATAAATCATAAACCCAAAACCCAAAACACTAAACCCTAAATCCTAAACCCTAAATCCTAAACCCAAAACCCTAAACCCCTAAACATTAAATCCTAAATCCTAAACCTTAAACCCTAAAACCCAAAACCTAAACCCTAAATATTAAACCCTTAACCATAAACCTTAAACCCTAAACCTTAAACCCTAAACCCTAACCCCGAACCCTAACCCTAAACCATAAACTACAGACCCTAAACCCTAAACACTAAACCCTAAATCCTAAACCCAAAACCCTAAACCCCTAAACATTAAACCCTAAATCCTAAACCTTAAACCCTAAAACCCAAAACCTAAACCCTAAACATTAAACCCTTAACCATAAACCTTAAACCCTAAACCCTAACCCCGAACCCTAACCCTAAACCATAAACCACAGACCCTAAACCCTAAACACTAAACCCTAAACCCTAAACCCTAAACCCTAACCCCTAACCCCTAAACCATAAACCTTAAAACCTAAACCCTACATACAAAACCCTAAACCCTAAACCCTAACCCCTAACCAGTAACCTCCAACCCCTTTCCCCTAAACCCTAAACCCTAAACCCAAAAC
>NW_026023365.1:0-477 GCF_019186545.1 Solanum stenotomum | reverse complement strand
GGCCTACCGATTCAAGTCTCATCATTAACTTTTATGGAAAGGTGTCATAGGCCTACCGAATCCAAGGTTCATTACTTATCAATAATGGAAGGGTGCCATTAGCCTACCGATCCAAGGTTCATTAAAAGCATGTGTGGAAGGGTGCCATAAGCCTACCGATCCAAGGATTCAACAATCAACAATATAATCATTTATACAAGAAAATGATGCATAAGCCCTACCAATTCAAGGTATACTTTATATTGAAGAATCCTTCATATTATATCATCAACATTCATGAGTGTCATCAACACATCTCATAATTCAAACTTTAAAGCATCGATTCATCAATTCTCCATAGTTGGACATTTTGTCAAACACCTTGAAGGCATGTAATGGAATCAAAGAGCATGGAAAATAGGGTAGTAATTATGCAACCAAACCAGTGAACAACCTACAACAACACCTTCACATTCATAATATGATCACATTATCTTC
>NW_026023364.1:0-437 GCF_019186545.1 Solanum stenotomum | reverse complement strand
ATCTTATTAATTGTTCAATCGTCGATGAATCAACATTTTGCTATTCAAAATTATTGTCGGCGTCGACAACGATGATGACGTGGAGCACATAGTTGGCTCTTCTTCATTTTTTCTTGAAAAAATAGTGCTAGCCTCGAGTGACCTCCATAATGACAATATCATTGCTTCTATTTGTCCATTCTCTCTCCTTTCCTCTCACTTTTTTTACTTTGTTTTTCAGATTCTCTAACGAGCTCGCTCGAAAATTCAAATCGATGAGCTCCGCCACATGATTATTCACGCCTCTTTTCCTCATAGTACAACTTCAATAATTTTGTGTGTTTACCGTGAATCGTGATAGTGAAAATATGTTTGGTGTATGAAGGAAAATATAAAAGAAAAGGATAAAGAAATATAAAAAAATTGAAAAAAAAGAAGAGTAGAAGTTTAATAAAATT
>NW_026023363.1:0-766 GCF_019186545.1 Solanum stenotomum | reverse complement strand
TATGGTAAGAATAACAAAAGAAAATGAATTAATAGATAGAAGAACGGAAATTGAAAAAATAAAACAACAAGAAAAAAAGGAAGTACAACAATTAGAAGAAGTAAAAAATACTAAAATAATAGAGCTAGAAAAGGAGTTAGCAATATTAAAAGAAATGTATGAAATTAAACAAAAAGAAAAAGAACAAAAAACAAAATTAGCAAATGAGATAATTAAATTTAAATAAAAATTGCAATTACAAGATGAATTAGTAGAAAAAGAAGAAAATAACCAAGATAATCTACCCGAAATAAGAGTTGATGAAATAAATGATGATGATCTAGAACAACATTCGAAAACAAGCGAAACATATACGAAACTTTTAGCAAACATAGATAATACGAAGAATTTAGAAGTAAATATAGAAGACGTAGACATGGACAAAAAACCTAGCACATCAGGAGTAAAAAACCCAAAAAATTTTAATCCAAAATATTATAATGAAAATTATGAACAATATGATAAAGAAAAAACTACATGGGATAAAAGATTAAATAAAAAATGGACGTCTAAACCAATAACTGGACAACATGAATTTTTGGATTTAGATTGTATAGCAGACATAAATAAAACAATTCAATTATGGGTAGGATACATATCAAAACAATTAATAGATAACAAGATAGTAATAGCAGAGGCACCAGGATACATAGAAAGAACACTTATAGGAACAGTAAAATTATGGCTACAAGATTTAATAAATGAAAACTTAACAACTTTAAGAAAT
>NW_026023362.1:0-766 GCF_019186545.1 Solanum stenotomum | reverse complement strand
CTCTGTCTTAGAAAACAAAAATGGATTTTTAAGTGCAATTAATAAAATTCTAGTGAATCTTTATACTATGGGTTTCATCAAGTTTGGTATATACTTACTACTACTACACTAACACCTTGTTTGGATGGTTGTAACTCATTGTAATGTATTGTATTATATTTTATTGTGTTGTATTGTATTGTATTGTTAGTTTAAATATAGTGTTTGTTTCAATTGTTATTTAAATTTTATTGTATCGTATTGTTTAAATTCATCGTTAGGTAACGATAAAAAGACTCATGTTACATAACAATCGATTTTGTGTGACCGCGTCATTACCTAATATTTTCTTATCATTTCTTTACCCTATTTTTTCATAGTAATTCTACCTCAATGATGGATCCAGGATTTGAATGTTATGAGTGCTCACTTTCTTTAACGTAAAGTTACTTTCCAATAAAGATTTCCTTCTAAAAACTTACTAGTATTTTTATAGTTTAGTTAGTAAATATAGAAAAGTGGAAAAATAATAAATTAAAAAAAAGAGTAAGCAAATAGTAGTGGAAAGGTAAAAAAAAGAAGAGTAAAAATGTAAGAAAAAAAATTCAGTTTACCTCTTTTTTTTTTCAATTAAAAAAGGCAGAATGGTCTGATAGACCCTTGTACTTGTATGAGTTTGTATTCTGGACCATTCTACTTGATCATTTGTCAACTAAACCTTTAAACTCAGTGAAACTAAGTATTTTAAACCGCTTTCACTGTGTGTGAACTTCAAACACTTGACAAA
>NW_026023361.1:0-503 GCF_019186545.1 Solanum stenotomum | reverse complement strand
ACCAAAAGAAACCCTAAACCCTTCCGACCAAACCTTAAGGCTAAGCCCTATGAAACCCAAAATTTTAAGAATTAAAAAAAACCCAAAACCCTAAAAACCCCTAAGATCTAAGAACCCTTTAAAACCCTAAAACTAAACCTTAAGGCTAAACCCTAAGAAAACCTAAACTTTAAGATATAAAAAAAACCCTACAAGACTTTTAAAACCCAAAACTTTCTAAAAACCCAAAACCCTAAAAACCCTATAAATCCCCTAAGATCTATGAACCCCTTAATCGTTAAAAAACCATATAAATCCTAAACACATTAAAACCCTAAACCTAAATATTACTTTAAACCTAATAGAACACTAGAAAATCTTAAACCCAGAACCCTAAATCCTAAAAACCCTTAAAAAAACCAAACCCTATGAAATCCTAAATGCTAAATAATATGCCTAAATGACCCAAAAAAAAAATCTAGGAGACCTTAAATACTAAACTCAAACCCTAAGAAACCCAAACC
>NW_026023360.1:166-287 GCF_019186545.1 Solanum stenotomum | reverse complement strand
CAAAGTTATAATATTTTTTATCTATAAAGAAAATAAAATTATATATATAATATTTACAAAATTTTACAAGCCCAAATTTGAAATAAAATATATAAACATTGAAAGCTATAAACTAACTAAA
>NW_026023360.1:0-106 GCF_019186545.1 Solanum stenotomum | reverse complement strand
TTACAAGCCCAAATTTGAGATAAAATATATAAACATTGAAAACTATAAACTAACTAAAAATGTATTAACAAAGTTATTATATTTTTTATCTATAAATAAAATAAAA
>NW_026023359.1:0-290 GCF_019186545.1 Solanum stenotomum | reverse complement strand
GTATTAAAAAAAATTACACATAGTTTTTTAAAATAACTAAATGTGAAAACAAAAGAAATTAATGAAAGAAAAAAAAAGTTTAAAGTGAAAAAGAAGTTAAAATAAATATTTTACAAAAAAAAATGAAAATAACTAAATATAGGGAAAAAGTCAAAATGCCCTTAAAACTATGTGAAAAGAACAAAAATATCATCCGTTTGTAGTTTGGCTAAAACAAACGCTTGTCGTCAATACTTTGATTCAAAAATGTTCTTGCAATCAATACTTTGGTCCAAAAATGCCCCTATAGT
>NW_026023358.1:0-291 GCF_019186545.1 Solanum stenotomum | reverse complement strand
CAGGCTAGGGCGTTGGGAGGAAGGAGGTCTTTAATAGAATTTAGAGTGCTATGAATGATGGATGCGATCATACCAGCACTAACGCACCGGATCCCATCAGAACTCCGAAGTTAAGCGTGTTTGGGCGAGAGTAGTACTAGGATGGGTGACCCCCTGGGAAGTCCTCGTGTTGCATCCCTCCTTTTTGTCGAAATTCGGTCGTGTAATTGAAAAAATATATTTATTTATTTTTTGCAGGAACGACGTCGTTAGGACAGGTGATAAGGGCGTTGAGGATGGGCGTGACGGGGG
>NW_026023357.1:0-499 GCF_019186545.1 Solanum stenotomum | reverse complement strand
AGCAGTGTGGAAAAAAAAAACTAGGTCAAGTTTACCCTCAGAAGAAGTTCAATTGATAGTGAAATTTAGTCATATAAACGTATCTAATGGGGGATGAAGAAATTTCTAATCTAGAGTAGGTCATGGGAAAAAAATGAGAAAAAAATGGTTGATTTTAAACTATACTAAATCGTTTAAGGGTAAACTTGTACTTTTTCTTCTCAAAGAAAATGGACATGTGAAGTCTACTCATTTAATTGTTAGAAATTTATTTTTTTGTGAACCCAATAGTTATTGTATTTAGAATTTGTGATTGTTGTATGATCGGGTTGGTTCGAGTTTTTCAAATATCAAATCAAGTCATTTGTGTAAAATATTTTAAATTTATAAACCAATCCAAGCTAATAAAATTCGGGTTTTTCGAATTTTTCAACCTCGGATTGGTTTGGGTTTTTTAAATACCAAACTAAATCATTGTGTTGAATTTTTAAATTTTAAATAAAACCAAACTAATAAACCT
>NW_026023356.1:3235-16048 GCF_019186545.1 Solanum stenotomum | reverse complement strand
CAAGGTGGGAAATCAAACCCTCAACATGAAGGTGAAAATTTAGGTAGTCAACAACTGAGCTACCAAGATTCCCCTCTGCTATAGATTTTTCTGTCTATAGCTTGATAAGGAAGTCTAAATTTTGTAAAATTCGATATATGGCTAGGGCATGCAGCAACATACCATACACTTAGGTAATACAGTAATAGTTGACTACTAATCAGGTATCTTATCTTAGGCTAGGGCCAGTTGCTGCATTAGGTGTCAAAATCATCAGTTAGGACTTTTCACGTGATTGTTGATCTTAGATGAGTTACACTGTTTTCTCAGGTTTGGGTTGCATATAAGGAATCAAGTTGGCTGAGTGCAGCTTTATGGATAATACTTATAATTTGTTCTGGCAGGTACGTTTTTTTTGTTGGATAATGCATAAATTGTACTCCCTCCATCCCATTTGATGTGATGTAGTTTGACTGGGCACAAAGTCTTAGAAATATGGAAAGATTTTGCAATGTTTCAAAACTACTCTCTAAAATAAATAAATTTTTAAACAGAAGTGTACAGTTTTTGGACTTTTTGCCAAATAAATGGGATCCAATGTTGGTAGTGTCAATAAATGTTTGACAATTAAGGAAATATGTCAATTCATTCTTTTTGGGCGAACTAGAAAGACAAATGTGTCATATACATTGGAGCAGAGGGAGTATCAGTTTGAAGTTAGCTTCATCGGTACATCGTCTTATTTGTTGCTCTATGTAGGTGAAAGCAAAATATGAACTCTCATTCATATGTAATGGAATGAGGAGGAGTTCACATATATGTGTTTGCATGCCTTAAAATGATCCTGAGTGAGAAGGGGTTCCGTGAATTTGTCGAAATAACTAAACAGATCTTGCTTGTTTGCCAAGCAGTCAATTAATATTCCAGCCTTTGCTTATGACAACAACTTCATTAACAACTAGTGTGCATTATTACCCTCTTTCTTGCGTCAAGCTTTGAGTTTCTAGAGTTCTCCTAAACATGAGTTAATATTCCATCAAGAATAACCATAGTTCAATCTAGTTAGTATTTCCTAAACATGAATCTATATTCCTTCAACTATATGACTGTAAAGTATGGCTTCATTTTTTCCCATTGTGTTTCTTTTTCTCATGCCGGCAATTTTCTGATCCCTCAAAAACTGATGGCACTTTTTCGGCTACATTTATCTGATATGTTGCAACAGTTCGTTTTTGGACCATAATCATATCTAATTCATGCTTTATGTTGATTTCCTCAGCATCAGCACATGTGCCTATATAGCTCTTCAGCTTTTCAATCTCTCATCTCAAGATCCCGTCTACCTTGTTCTTTTCAGCAGCAGCAGCAACAGGCAAGTTTGTGCACCATCTGTTTAAGCGTGTTCTCCTCGTTATGACGTAGATTTTGTTTGTTCGTCCTTGTGAACAATTAAACGAAGAAGATATTACTTCCTGTTAGCTCTGCAGCAACAACAATAATTTGTAGTACAGCAAAAATTCATCCTTGTTCTAGTCAAAGTTGAACCATATTTGGAATTTCCTTTCATTCGTGCAAGTGATTGAATCCTTTTTCTTTTGTCGATGGAATTTTACTATATATTTGTTCATTGCTTTCAAATTTTAAGCTTTCATTGCTTCTTATCAATTCTGTACACGCTACAATTTTTTATTTTTGTGACTGTTCTTATTAGGGCAGAAAAAGGGTATGAAGGAACATTTCGAACAGAGAGCATTGGAGAGGGTCAATTGAGGAAGAAGCTTTGTGGTTGATTTGCTTTTAATTTCATAATTGGACTCTTTCATCATTTTTATCTTTGTAGCAAATATGCTAAATAATAAACTTCTAATGTATACATGTTTGTGTAAAAGAATCAAAATCTTCTGTGATAATTATTTTGTGGGAAAATAATGCCTTGATATTATTGATCGTATGGTAGCTTATATATAAGGAAAGATATGTGCAAAATAGAACTCTACAACAGTAAAAGTAAGGGATCGTTTGGTAGAGTGTATAAAAATAATGCTAAATAGAGTGTATTAGTAATGCTTGTATTAACAATACGGGGTTGTTTGGTAGAGTGTATTAGGAAAAATAACGCATGGATTAGCATTGTGTATTACTAGTACCTTGTTTGGTACTCTTTTCCAACCTATGTATAACTAATGCTTGCATTAGTTATACACTCTATTGTGTATTAAAGTGTGTATTGCTAATACCATGGATTTCTAGGTATTAGCAATGCAATGGTTTTAATGCATGCATTAGATTAACTAATGACAAAACTACCCTCTAATAATAATAATAATTATTATTATTATAATTATTATAATTATTATTATAATTATTATAATTATTATTATAATTATTATAATTATTATTATTATAATTATTATTATAATTATTATAATAATTATTATAATTATTATAATAATAATAATAATAATAATTATTATTATTATTATAATTACCAAAACGAAAACGGATCGCACCACAATTAGACTATTAGGAACCTTTATAGTCATAGCTAGTCCTGGCAACAGTATATGAAAATCCCTACTATTCGGGTCCGCCCGGGTCCGCCCTTCCTCATGGGTAATCCAACGGGTAATCCAACGGATTCCTTCGGCTATCTTTCATATACTGGCCTGGATTATCTATGTCTAACCTTAATCTAACTTGTTCAATCTAAGATCTATGAATGGCATGTGAAAAGGAGGATGAAGACGACCTTTATAAGATCTATGATTAATTTAAAGAAATGAGTTTGAATGTCATTGATAACGACAAAATAATAGAGCTCTTACAAAATATCAAAGATCCTGAAATCAGGGATCAAATCATTGATAAAATAAGTGATTCAAAAGAGAAAGTTCATAATTTTGAAGGGAATCATATCCCTAAAGAAATTCCTACTAAAGAAGGTTCATATACTATGGCAGAGGTTAAAAATCTCTTATTAGAAAAGAGAAAAATGATAAGCTCTCCCACCACAATCAGTGATTTAAAAGAAGAGATTAATAATCTCAAAGAAGACATGATACGTCTTAAAGAAAAGAATGTTGTTATAGAAGTTCGAATGGATGCTTTACAAACCCGTCTAGATTTAGAAAATGCTTCTGAATCATCTTCTTCTATTGAAGGGGAAAATGATAATCTTGATTTTATAAAAAATCTTTCTTTAAAAAATAATAAGACGGACTTTTTATATAGTCTTAAAGCTTTTACTTCCCAAAAGTTTTACACTAAAATAACTCTTTTAATAGATTATAATTATAAAAAAGAATTTATTGCGCTTATTGATAGTGCAGCTGATTTAAATTGTATTCAAGAAGGCCTTATACCTTCAAGATATTTTCATAAAACAACTCATAACCTTCGTTCTGCTAATGGCAGCAAAATGAATATTGAATTTAAATTACCCAAAGCTTTTATATGTAAAGGGAAAAGTTGTGTCCCTCAAAGTTTTGTTTTAGTAAAAAATATTACTAACCAAATTATTTTGGGTGTACCTTTTATAAATGATATTTTTCCACTCACTCATTGGGATAATGATAAAATTATTGGAACCTGGAATAACAAACCATTTATTTTAGAGTTTGTAACTAAACCATTTACTAGAATGATAAATGATTTAACTGCTAAATTATTGGTCTCGAAAAATAACCAAGTCAATTTTATAAAACAAGAAATTAATAGTATTGAAATTGAAAATATCTTACAAAATCCTAAATTACAAGATAAAATAAAAATCTTGGCCAATCAATTCTCTCTTGATATTTGTGGAGATCATCCCAATGCTTTTTGGAATAGGAAAAAGCATGTTGTAAGTCTTCCATATGAAGATGATTTTGACGAGGATAATATTCCTACAAAGGCAAGACCTTGTCAAATGAACTCTGAATATTTAGAGTTATGCAAAAAAGAAATTAGTTCTTTATTACAAAAAGGCCTTATAAGGCAATCCAAATCACCATGGTCTTGTACGGCATTCTATGTTAACAAACATGCCGAACAAGAAAGGGGGGCACCCCGATTAGTAATAAATTATAAACCTCTTAATAAAGCTTTAAGATGGATTAGATATCCAATTCCTAATAAAAAGGATTTATTAGATAGAGTTTATGATGCTATTATATTCTCTAAATTTGATTTGAAATCAGGTTATTGGCAGATTCAGATAAATGAATCAGACAGGTTTAAAACCGCTTTTAATGTACCTATGGGACAATTTGAATGGAATGTTATGCCATTTGGCTTAAAAAACGCTCCATCAGAATTCCAGAAAATAATGAATGATATTTTTATTCCTTATAGTAACTTTATAATAGTTTATATAGATGATATCCTAGTATTTTCTAAAAATATAGAAACTCATTTTAAACACCTAGAATTGTTTAAAAAAAATTATTATGCAAAATGGTTTGGTTTTATCTCAACCTAAGATGGCTTTGTTCAAAACAAATGTCAGATTCCTTGGTCATAATATTGAAAAAGGTAATATTAGCCCTATTAATCGAAGTATTGAATTTGCTTCAAAGTTTCCTGATATATTAACTAATAAGACCCAGTTACAAAGATTTCTGGGAAGTCTTAATTATGTTGCTCCTTTTATTAAAGATTTAGCAAAAGATACTGCTATATTATACGACAGGTTAAAAAATAATCCTAAGGCTTGGACAAATGGCTATACTGAAGCTGTCAAAAAGATTAAGGAAAAGGTTAAAAACCTTCCTTGTTTGACTCTGGCAAATCCAAATTGGGCCAAAACAGTAGAAACTGATGCTTCAGATATAGGTTATGGGGGAGTATTAACTCAATATTGTCCTAATAATAAACGCCATTATATAGTTCAATTTTATTTTGGTAAATGGAATAATGCGCAAAAGAATTATGCTACTATAGCTAAAGAAATTCTGGCTATAGTTAAATGCGTGCTTAAGTTCCAAGGTGATCTTTATAATCAGAAGTTTTTAATAAAAACTGATTGCCAAGCTGCCAGATTTATGTTCAATAAAGACTGTAAACATGATGTTTCTAAACAAATGTTTGCTAGATGGCAAGCTCTCTTAGCACCTTTCGATTTTGAAATACAGTATAAGAAAGGTGAAGATAATAGTCTTCCTGATTTTCTTACTAGAGAATATCTAGACTAATAATTATTCTCTTTTCAGGATGAGACCTACATGGCCCCCTCCATCTAGGAGAGGACGAGGAAGAACCAACCCAGGAAGAGGAGGTCATATCCTAGCTCAACAAGGTAGCAGAATACTAACATCATTCAATGTTAGTAATTCAACGGCTTCATAAAGCGGAACTAGTGGGATTGATACAAACCACCCGATGTACAAGGAATTTATGGATTTTATGAAATCCAAGAAAGAGTCAGATAATAATCCACCATCATACTCTTCAATATTGATGGATGATGAGAACATAGAAGTTTTTGATATGAATGACAAAAAAGAAGTTATACTTCTTTTAGAAGAAAATGATCTCAAATGGAGAAATGAACCATGGCAGATAATGGCCAGGTATTTGGATACAGTATCTTATACTACTATGTGTACGAATACAGAATGCACTATGAGATAATACTCTCATCTACAGGGTGCGAATTTCAGCATTTTTACCCTGCTAATACCAAGAAAGTTTATAACTTTTCAAAACTAATCATAAACAAGGTTATAGCACCTGAAGAGTAGGGAATGAGTACATTAAAGGAGTTGGATTATATCCACCCAGAGCAAAAAGTTGCTGTAAAATACAATTATTGGGATTATATTGATGGATTTAATAAGGTCCTATTATATGAAAATGCTAATAGGAAGCATTCGTGGTTTATTAAAATATGTTCTAATGTATTTGATAGGCATATTCCTAATTGGTTCTGTAAATGGTGGACTTTATATGGTCCTTCAGTAAAAATCTTACCAAAATCATACAAGAAATTATATTTGGAATGGGTGGACATATCCCCAAAATTAATAAAGTTACAGGAAGAGAATGTATTCTTCGAAGGAATATCCTTGATGTATTTCTTCATTGAATTTTCGATTCCTTGGATCATGAAATGGTCAATAGAAGTTAATAATACTTCAGAAGGTTTTCCGTGTTTGCAGAGGACTTTTTATACTAAGTTCTGGAGTAAATTACTTCAGAAAAATCCTGAAGGCAAGTTACATGGCCAAGAGATTATTGATTTAATAAATGTAAAAATTAGTCAATATGAGGATATCACTATAGAATCATCTATCATAGAAGACTTAAGTCCATTCAAGAAGATTTCCAAAAAACTTCAAATGAAAAAAGGACTTATCTCTAAGTCAGAAGCTATTGCCATATATATGGAAGAAGTAAAGAAAGATTTAATGAAAAATCTTGATATTGAGATAAAAGATGATATTTCTATGGTTTCAGCCTGTCATACTAATGAAGAAGATGATACATGTAGCGCCGGAGAAGGACATGATATTGATGATGAAGAAATAGATCTTGAGACTATTCTCAAGAGATATCAACAACAACTAGAAGAATCTTCTAGTGCAAGCACAACTGGCGATAAAGGAAAAGGCTGTTATACCCCATTTTAACTCGAGGTCAAAACGTGTACAACGTATTGGTGATTTCCAAATTAATCAACTTGAGAAGTCGCCACCTAATTATTTTTAAGGCAAATTAGGATACCTAAATTATTAACTATGTAATGCTAAAATTGACTTCAATTAAGGTCTACCAACTTAAAAAGATTCTAGGTAAGAGTTCTAATTTATCCTAAAGGGAAGGGATAAGGCATCCTTTAAGATCCGTTAAAGACGGTTACCGATCAAACTTAGGTTAATTAAATAATTTTCAGAGAAAAGTATATCATAAATTAGAACTAAGTGCATATCAACATTGAGATAGAATGACAATGCCTAAGATTAAAAGAAACAAACTTTAAGTAAAAATTCAAATGAGCGTACAGGAATATATAAAAAGATACATTTTTAGGGAAAGTACTTTTTTTTTTTAATCTTAGTTTAACAAAAATTTCTAAAGAACAAAGTGATTAAAGTTTCAGAAGCTTTAACAACCATTATTTGCTAAAAAAAATATACCTATCATCGGAAACTTGTTTGTAAAAAAAAGGTACATCAGGGCTTAAAAAGAAAACATATTTTTTATTTTAAACAACCTATGTTTTGTACAAAAATCTGCACTTTGAACTTTTAATGAAAGTCGTATTTTACACACCAAAAATCTGCATTTTTTGCTATTTAGAAAGGCTGTAAAAACCCTTTAAAAAAAAAATCTTTTTTTTTTCCTACAAATATGCACTTTTATACTCGAAGATGTACACTTTTTCAGCTATTAAGAAACAACATTTTTGACACCAAAATTTGTACATTAGAAGCTCAAAGACTTCTCTTTTATAGTCTATCAAACACCCTTTCTTTGCAAAAAAATTTTTTTTTTTTCTTCCTTCCATTTTTGTGGAAAGTTGAGACCTGAAATATTCTCAATTATGATTGACAAAAATAAAAACTGATATTTTACGCTACTCTAAACAATATCGAAATTATTCTTAAAGGATCTGGGAGGCTAAATGGTCTATGTCTCAATATAGCTTACACCTAAACTATCTTATATAAAAAGAAGAAATACTAACAAAGAGAACTAAAACACATTAAAAAGGATGTTAGTCATAGCAAAAAAAAAAACATATACAAAAATGCAAAGATTAGAGAGGGGAGAGTGGCGTTGGATTCATTTCTAAGAACCCAACATAGCTGCAAGACTCCAACTAATCCTACTCAACTAGGAGGTGTGAATGCGACGTTTAATGCATAATTCAATCCATTTGGACTGAGATGGAGTTTCATCACAACTCCAACGGTGCTCCATTTTGTACATGTAAAAAAAAAAGATAATAAATTAGAGGATGAGACATCAAGTAAAACTTGGAACAATATAAATCTCAAAGTTTGTTTTCAATCTTAATTGCAGGCATCTACATACTTGTAAAAGATAACTTCGCAACAATACCCCCTACTCTTAACAAGACTTTAATACCATTAAATTCATTAAGCTAAACTCGAACCAAGGATTACATACATTAGGGCTCTTTCAAACATCAACTAAACCAAGCTAAAGAAAATAAATCACTAATGAAATATGACTTCTTATAAAAAAAATGACCAGCAAACTAGACAGTTTATTCAACTTTGCATGGAAATTCTCTTAAGAAGTATAGCTCATTATAATTTAAACAAAGAAAAGGGTGACTAATTAGAATAAACCATGCTTTTTCAAATACTAAGATATAGTAGTTGTGCTAGATTAGATTTTGAATTTAAGGAAAAAGAGTTCCCGGAATCGTAGTTCTTAAAGATGTAGTGAGAAGAAGATTAAGTTTAGTAAGTGTCGAGAAGCGAAAAACAATTTTTTTTTCTTTTCTTTTTTGTAAAACAAAGGAGAACATGTTCTATTAACAACACCCAGGTATACTGCTAAACATTTACTCATTTATGTCACTCATTTATCAAACTTCAAATAAAGCATACTTCCCAAAGAGTTTAATACCAAAAAAAAATGAGTCCTTGGAAACATAAGTTCTGAAATAAAACAGAGCCCAAACAATGGACAAAATACTTCAACATTTTGATTTTAACAAAGCGATTATCACGTCACGACTATTACAATCAGTGATCAACTGAGGTCATGACGTATATTTACTTATCATAATGCCAAAACACAACAGTACTGACATAAAACTAACAGTAAACTCACAACGCATTGAAATACAAATTCATCCATATCTCGTGGAATGGAAAATGCAGAGAATAAATGTTACTGACCTATTTTGGGGCAGTGAACTGGGGCGTTTTTGAGCCACCGGTCTACACCTTTTAGCGAATAAAAGCGGGACTAATTTGGGAAAGTTAAATGCAAAGTCTTGAAAGCTTAACAGAGAAGGACGAATCAAGAAGAATCTTAAATATTATGAAACTTGTGGATGAAGAGGGCCACCTCCAAAAAACTTGTTGAGGCTTTTCCCAAGCCTTAATATTTATAGCAGCAGAAGATTAGTGCTCTTAGTTTGGGCGGGATTTTGAATTTCAAATCCGAAATTGGTCAAAAGAAAATCTCTTCCAAATCTCAACGTTCGGAGCTTTTTTTCAAGGTTTGTCAGCTTCACATGACTGATAGTGATTGATATGCATGTATCACGGAAATGGAGTAGTTGAGCTCTGTCCATGGTTGACAAGTTTGTTGTTGTTTTTTTTTTTTTTCGGAAAATGGAAGGGGCGGAAGAGAGACAAAGAGCAGCTGCTGAGTTGCAAATTTTGAAATTAGGTTTCCTAGGAGATAAAGGGCATTTCAGGACATTTAGAAATTATGTGGGTTGAAAGATGGTTTGGAAAATGGCTGGAGGCTTTTTGGGCTTTAATCAAATTTTCTTAGGCTTTTTCCTTTCTTCTTTAAATTATTTTGGGTTTCTAACTCAATAACTAATACAATATATATTATGGGATGACAACTAATAACTTATGAAATAAAAATATCAATATTACAATTTTATGCTAATATAAAAATATGGATACAAGAATATGAATTTATAATTAATTTTATAAAATACGAAACTTGAAACAAAATGACGACAATAGATTATTTAAGGAAAATAGGTGTAAAAAGTGATAATAATCATTTCGATGATAAAACGTATAATTCTAGTAGATGAATAGTCATAATAGTAAAAATAGTTGTGAAAAAGGATTATCTTATACATTATTAAATTAAAAGCTTGAAAATAATATATCGAAAGAAAGAAAAGTCAAAATTGGGTGTCAACAGCTTGTCCCTCTTTGACCAGAGACGATGTAAGAGTTTTTGGGCAAAGAAGTTGACTTAATAGCCAATTTTGTCTCGACCAACAAATAAGACCTTGGGAGAGTATGAGACAATATGAACATTGGATAACTGATGAGATATAGGATTTGAAAACAAGGTAGTCGCAAGCTTGAAAAAGTTTCCCTAGTATTGAATTATGATGTTACTGGTAATGTGATCTAGGAGAATATTCAAGATTGGAGTCGAGTAGAGTTCGAGGTAGACCTTTGACCTTTGTTGGAAAGCTGAACTTTCTCAACAAATTGCCCCAATTCACTGCTTAGATAAAGTTCCACGTTGTGCTAAAACTCCTGCAGAACTCAAACTTGACAAAATAGTTAATAATATTAAACAAAAAGCATGGTGCGATAAACATATGGAAATAACACCTCCTGGGTGTGAATTTATGAAAATGCGGCCTTGCAAGCCGAAATGACTTAATGAGATGAAATCTTGCAAAATTTATGAAAACGGTTTTAAGGCCTATGATTCATGAGAAATGATGCTTCTTAGCGATGATTAATGAAAATGAGGCCTTAACCAAATAAATTATGTATATGAGGCTTTTAGCCAAATGATTTAAAAATGAGACTTTTTAAGTCAGGTGATTTGTGAAAAGGAGGTCATTGAAAGCAATGCAGACTGGTAAAATATTTGTGCAGTAATATTTGAAAACATATGTGCAATCAACTGAAAACATTTGTGCAATGCATTAGAAAAAGCGATAAAGCAATGTGAGATTCCTCTTTAAACTACTTGAAAGTATTTGTGCATTTGAAAATATACATTTGTGCGAAATATAAAGCATTTGAAAATATTCAGAAGCATTTGTGCAGTGCGTTTGAAAATAATTGAAGGCATTTGTGCAGTGCATTTGGAAATATGCATATGTGCGAAGCATTTGTGCGGTGCATTTGAAAATATCTGAAAGCATTTGTGCAGTGCATATAAAGTATTTGAAAGCATGCATGCGAAAAATCTGAAAGCATTTGTGCGGTGCTTTTGAAATATATCTCGAAGCAAATGTGCAGTGCGCTTGAAAATATTTGAAAGCATTTGTGCAGTGCATTTAAAGGCATTTATGTAGAGCAAAATCATGTGCAATGTTTTATTAAATAGTATTTGCTATCAACACATTTGAAAATTTATAAAGCTTCACTTATAAGTTTTCGAATCATAAATTTATAAGTGAGTAGTTCAAACCACTCGACATATAGTCCTTTCGATGCTATAGATGTTATTGACTTCTCAACTTCTGTTAATCCTGACAAACCTGCACTCAAAGAAAAATTATAAGTTTTGGGGGAAGTTGATTTGCGTTGACTTGGAAGGTCTGGCTCTTCATACTTCTTTCTTCTATCTTTGCTTGGACTCATAACCTCCGTCCATTCTAAATCTTGGTTAAATGAATAACAAAAAAAAAAAAAATAAATAAATAAAAATAAAAATAAAAAAAAAAAAAAAAAAAAGGAAACATTTGATTGAAAATCATATTTGAAAATAAGATAAAATTATATACCTATATATATAGTAAGAATTTTGTCGAACTTCAAATTGTGACATGTCATGAAACAAAGCGAACGTCCTTTATATGAAGTCTTTCTTCTGTCGGATGATTAGGTTGACCATATACTCTTCAAATATCTTGATATCTTCTTGCAATGATGCCCCTTAAAAATTGTCCCAGTTTTGGCGAAAGAGATACGTTGTCTTTTGGTCACGATGATACCAAACCTTCTATAGGTTTCACACTATTCTATCAAAGCACCAAACCAAACATAACCTAAGGATACAATTAAAAATGAAATAAAGGGGCCGAACCCTCCTCGGGTTGCCTGCGTATCCAAACGGAATCAGGCCATACGTAGTTTGCTATATACAAAGAAATGGAGAGAGAAGAAAAAAAAAAAAAAAAAATTCTAATAAAGTGACCGAAGCCGATATAGGCCGCCTACGTATCCCACCGAGGGTATCAGGCCAAGCGTAGTTCATATTACATAGAAAGGAAATTTTGCAAAACTTACTAAAAGACCAAATCCGACGTGGATTTCCTACGTATCCCGCCATGGGAATCAGGTCAAGACGTAGTTTCAATACATGACAAAGATTACAAGAAAATGAAATAGAAACCTCTAGATGTAGTATCTCTTAACCGCATCTGCATTGATAGCTTTTGGCCATATCTTGCCATCCATTTCTGCTAGAATCAAAGCTCCTCCAGTCAGTACTCGGTGAACCATATAAGGTCCTTGCCAATTAGGTGCAAACTTGCCCTTAGCTTCATCTTGGTGCGGGAATATTCGCTTCAACACCAATTGTCCCGGTTCAAACTGCCTCAATCTTACTTTCTTGTTGAAAGCTTTGACCATCCTGTGTTGATAAAGTTGCCCATGACAAACTGCATTCATTCTTTTTTCATCAATGAGCATCAATTGTTCATACCGGCTTTGCGTCCACTTGGCATCACTTAACTCAGCTTCTTGGATGATCCTCAGAGATGGTATTTCAACTTCCATTGGTAATACTGCTTCTGTTCCATAAACCAAAAGATAAGGTGTTGCCCCAGTCGAAGTCCTGATTGTGGTGCGGTAGCCAAGAAGGGCAAATGACAAACTCTCATGCCAATGCTTGTAGTTATCAATCATTTTCCGTAATATCCTTTTGATATTTTTGTTGGCGGCCTCAACTGCTCCATTCATCTGAGGTCGATAAGGAGTGGAATTGCGGTGAATAATTTTGAACTTCTCGCATATCTCATGCATCAAACCACTATTGAGATTAGCTCCATTATCTGTAATAATTGACTCGGGGATCCCAAATCTACAAATGATGTTATTACGAACAAAATCTGTCACCACCTTCTTTGTCACAGACTTGTATGAAGATGCTTCTACCCACTTTGTGAAGTAATCAATAGCTACCAGAATGAACCTGTGTCCATTT
>NW_026023356.1:0-809 GCF_019186545.1 Solanum stenotomum | reverse complement strand
ATGACATTGGCATCAAATTGCTTGGAGACTTCTTCCTTAACCTTTAAACTCAAATCAAGCTTGATCTTTCTCGGCTTTTGCTTTACTGGGGGGCAAGAGGGATCAATTGGCAGCCTGTGTGAAACAATATCCGTGCTTAGACCCGGCATATCATCATAAGACCATGCAAACACATCTATGTATTGTCTCAACAGATCAATGAGGTCTTTTCTTTGGGAAGGAGTCAAATGGACACTAATTCTTGTTTCCCTCACCAATTCTGCTGAATCTCCCAAATTTATCGTCTCAGTTTCATCCAAATTTGGCTTTTCTTTATTCTCAAATTGTTCAAACTCCTTAGTCAACTCTCCAGGCTGCATATCTTCTTCATATTCTGCGAAAGTTTGTTCACTGTTCGGGTTTTGCGCGCTTGTTTCATTACATGTCACATTCTTGGCATTGACGGATTTATTAGTTTGCTTGCTGAAAGAGAGAGAAGAAATAGAATAAAATAAATAATCAAAGATAAATCTTAAAATTCAAAGCAGAAGAAAGGTAACATAGATTTGGCATTTAAGCTTTCAAAAGATGGAGGCAAAACACATCAAATTCAAAAACACAATTCAGGCCTCAATTTGAATCATGTTGTTTTGTTAATTCTAATACAATGATCTACCAAGATTCCCGGAGAACCGGGGACGGGTTACAAGTCCAATTGTTCAAAGCATCTCCAGGCATAGCATCCCATATGGTCGGGGCCTTGGTGCATTCCTCCAAAATCATATTGCATTCAACTTCTTCGATGAACAAGTTTTTGAGTCCTTCTGTGA
>NW_026023355.1:0-774 GCF_019186545.1 Solanum stenotomum | reverse complement strand
CGTAGAATACGGGGTGTTACATCCTCCCGACCTTATGATCATTTGTCCTCGAATGATGGGTGAAGCTGATAGTTTGGTTAACCTTGGAATTTCATTTGGAGATTTGCGATAGTTCCCATTATAAATAGGACTATCTAAATTCCATTGACTAACCTATAACACGTATAGACAAGTCTAGCATGAAGTCTCAATAGATATGGTTCATAAAATAATAATATGATAAATTAAACCCCTTTCTTGACCATGTAATTCACTGAATATACACAAGTAGAACTCATACAAATAAGGACTTTAATATACCTAAACACAAGACATGCAAATGACATATGAAATGAACAAATGCAAGTAGGATTCATGATCATATAAGGAGACCACGTGATCTCAAATCCTTATGTTGATGTTTAGAGTGAGGTGGGGTACTTAGGATCTCTACCATATTCCCAAGTATCTTATGTTATATTCTTTTCCTTTCACAATACTTCAATGGAGGTATGTATCTCCCAATTTTTTTGTATATGGAACAAACACAAAATCAAAGGCTTATCGGGGCTCTACTTTCCCTTCTCTTTTATCTCATGACGCTTTTCAGAGGTGATACTTATAAGAACACATAGATGTTAATGTAAAATCTAAAGTTTTATGCCACATCTTCGAATAAGGCATTATGCTAAGTTATTTATCTATGGTTGTGATAAAATTTACATATATGCCCAATCTTTTCTGGTCAAAATCTTCACTACATAAACGATACAAGGAAATGTTTTCCTAAAATGT
>NW_026023354.1:0-3659 GCF_019186545.1 Solanum stenotomum | reverse complement strand
GCCAAACTTCCTGAGGGCGTTTTGCGCGAGCAATTTGTCGAAAAAATGCCTATTACTGATTCGTGCGCGCGTCGAAACGTGGTGAAAATAATAAAAGGAAATTCGAACAAGGGGGATGGGTTTTTCAAATAGATCTCGTGAAAATACGAGGATTAAAAAAAAATTGCGTCAAAGGGACGTGCGAGCCGAGAGTTACGGCCGTCTGAAAATTCAGCCTCTTAAAGTTGAAGGTAGCTTTGAATTTTTTAAACTTCAAACGGCCATAACTCGGGCCTCGGGTGTCCGATAAAGGCGATTATTTTTTTTAATCCGCGTATTTTTTCTATATCTACGAAAGTCAAACTAAATGAAGGCGGTTTGCGCGAGCCGTTTTACGAAAAAGTGCCTTTTGCTGATTCTTGCGCGTGTCGAAACGTGGTGAAAAAAATTAAAGGAAATTCGAACAAGGGGGATGGGTTTTTCAAAAAGATATCATGAAAATACGAGGATTCAAAAAAAATTGCGTCAAACGGACGTGCGAGCCGATAGTTACGGCCGTCTGAAAATTCAGCCTCTTAAAGATTGAAGGTAGCTTTTAATTTTTCAAAATTCAAACGGCCATAACTCGGGCCTCGGGTGTCCGATTTTGTCGATTTTTTGTTTGAATCCGCGTATTTTTTCGATATATACGCAGCCAAACTGCCTCAAGGCGGTTTGAGCGAGCCGTTTTTCGAAAAAATGCCTTTTATTGATTCGTGCGCGCGTCAAAACGTGGTGAAAAAAATAAAAGGAAATTCGAACAAGGGTGATGAGTTTTTCAAATAGATCTTGTGAAAATACGAGGATTCAAAACAAAAATTGCGTCAAACGGACGTGCGAGCCGAGAGTTATGGCCGTCTGAAAATTCAGCATCTTAAAGATTGTAGGTAGCTTTGAATTTTTCAAAATTCAAACGGCCTTAACTCGGGGCTCAGGTGTCCGATTAAGGCGATTTTTTTTTGAATCCGCGTATTTTTTCGATATCTACGCAGCCAACCTGCCTGAAGGCGGTTTGCATGAGCCGTTTTTCGAAAAAATATCTTTTACTGATTCGTGCGCATGTCGAAACGTGGTGAAAAAAAAAAGGAAATTCGAACAACGGGGATGAGTTTTTGAAATAGATCTCGTGAAAATACGAGGATTCAAAAAAAAATTGCGTCAAACGGACGTGCGAGCCGAGAGTTACGGCCGTCTGAAAATTTAGCATCTTAAAGATTGAAGGTAACTTTGAATTTTTCAAAGTTCAAACGGCCATAACTCGGGCCTCGGATGTCCGATAAAGGCGATTTTTTTTTTGAATCCGCGTATTTTTTTGATATCTACGCAACCAAACTGCCGAAAGGCGGTTTGCGCGACCTGTTTTTAGAAAAAACACTTTTTACTCATTCTTACGCGCGTAGAAAAGTGACGATAAAATAAAAAGGAAATTCTAATAAAGGGGATGGGTTTTTCAAATAGTCCTCGAAAAAATACGAGGGTTCAAAAAAAATAGCGTCAAACGGACGTCCGAACTGAGAGATACGACCATTTGAAAATTCAGCATCTTAAAGATTGAAGGTAGCTTTGAATTTTTCAAACTTCAAACGGCCATAACTCGGGCCTCGGGTGTCCGAATAAGGCGATTTTTTTTGAATCCGCGTATTTTTTTGATATCTACGCAATCAAATTGCCTAAAGGCGGTTTGCACGAGTCGTTTTTCGAAAAAATGCCTTTTACTGATTCTTATACGCGTAGAAAAGTGACGAAAAAATAAAAAGGAAATTCTAATAAAGGGGATGGGTTTTTAAAATAGATTTCAAAAAAATACGAGGGCTCAAAAAAAAATTGCGTCAAACGGACGTTCGAGCCGAGAGATACGGCCATTTGAAAATTCAATCTTCAAGATTGAAGGTAGCTTTGAATTTTTCAAATTTCAAACGGCCTTAACTCGGTCCTCGGGTGTCCGAATAAGGCCATTTTTTTGAATCCGCGTATTTTTTCGATATCTACGCAATCAAACTGCCTAAAGGCGGTTTGCGCGAGCCGTTTTTCAAAAAAATGCCTTTTACTTATTCTTATGCGCGTAGAAAAGTGACGAAAAAATAAAAAGGAAATTCTAATAAAGGGGACGGCTTTTTCAAATAGATCTCGAAAAAATACGAGGGTTCAAAAAAAACTTGCGTCAAACGGACGTTCGAGCCAAGAGATACGGCGATTTGAAAATTCAGCATCTTAAAGATTGAAGGTAGCTTTGAATTTTTCAAACTTCAAACGGCCATAACTCGGGCCTCGGATGTCCGATTAAGGCGATTTTTTTTGAATCCGCGTATTTTTTCGATATCTACTCAACCAAACTGCCTAAAGGCCGTTTGCGTGAGCCGTTTTTCAAAAAAACGCCTTTTACATATTCTTATGCGCGTAGAAAAGTGACGAAAAAATAAAAAGGAAATTCTAATAAAGGGGATGGGTTTTCAAATAGATCTCGAAAAAATATGAGTGTTCAAAAATAAATTGCGTCAAACAGACGTTCGAGCCAAGAGTTACGGCCATTTGAAAATTCAGCATCTAAAAGATTGAAGGTAGCTTTGAATTTTTCAAACTTCATACGGCCATAACTAAGGTCTCGGATGTCCGATTAAGGCGATTTTTTTTTAAATCCGCGTATTTTTTTGATATCCACGCAACCAAATTTCCTAAAGGAGGTTTGCGTGAGCCTTTTTTCGAAAAAACACCTTTTACTGATTCTTATGCGCGTAGAAAAGTGACGAAAAAATAAAATGGAAATTCCAATAAAGGTAATGGATTTTTCAAATAGATATCAAAAAAATACGAGGGTTCAAAAAAAAATTTCGTCAAACGGACGTTCGAGCCGAGAGATACGGCTATTAGGAAATTCAGCATCTTAAAGATTGAAGGTAGCTTTGAATTTTTCAAACTTCAAACAGCCATAACTCGGGCCTCGGATGTCCGATTAAGGCGAATTTTTTTGAATCCGCGTATTTTTTTTATATCTACGCAGCCAACCTGCCTGAGGGCGGTTTGCGCGAGCAATTTGTCGAAAAAATGCCTATTACTGAATCGTGCGCGCGTTGAAACGTGGTGAAAATAATAAAAGGAAATTTGAACAAGGGGGATGGCTTTTTCAAATAGATATCGTGAAAATACGAGGATTTAAGAATAAAATTACGTCAAACGGCCATTACTCGGGCCTCGGGTGTCCGAATAAGGCCATTTTTTTTTGAATCCGCGTATTTTTTTGATATCTACGCAATCAAACTGCCTAACGGCGGTTTGCGCGAGCCGTTTTTCGAAAAAATGCCTTTTACTTATTCCTATGTGCGTAGAAAAGTGACGAAAAAATAAAAACGAAATTCTAATAAAGGGGATGGGTTTTTCAAATAGATCTCGAAAAAATATGAGTGTTCAAAAAAAAATTGAGTCAACCAGACGTTCGAGCCGAGAGATACGACCATTTGAAAATTCAGCATCTTAAAAATTGAAGGTAGCTTTGAATTTTTCAACTTCAAACGGCAATAACTCGGGCCTCGGGTGTCCGATTAAGGCGATTTTTTTTGAATCCGCGCATTTTTTTGATATCTACGCAATCAAACTGCCTAAAGGCGATTTGCACGAGCCATTTTTCGAAAAAACGGCTTTTACTG
>NW_026023353.1:0-627 GCF_019186545.1 Solanum stenotomum | reverse complement strand
CTTGAACTTAGAACTTAGAACTTGAACTTGGACTTAGAACTTGAACTTGAATTTAGAATTTGAACTTGAACTTAGAACTTGAACTTGAAATTAGAATTTGAACTTGAACTTGAAATTAGAACTTGAACTTGAACTTAGAACATGAACTTAAAATTTGAAGTTGAACTTAGACTTGAACTTGAAATTAGAACTTGAACTTGGAACTAATTAGCTTGAATATATAACTAATTAATTTTAGAAATTAGATATGAACTTAGAATTGAAAACTTGAACTTATTAAAACTTGAATATATATAAAAAAAAAAAACTAATATTCTTGGATTTGAAGTTTATATATAACTAATTTTAGAACTTTTCGTGCTAGGNTCAACATCTAAAAAAGTTGATACAAGACTATATTGCTTCTTTCATCAAAGTAGGAGATAAGGTTGGTGCTTCTAAATTTCTAAAGTTCAAGTACAATTGTTTTCAATAATGTGTTTGTGTCCATCTAGTATTGATACTTAGCTTTAATTTTGTGATAATTTTTTTGTGTCCATCGATTGTTTGTTAAGCATAAGTACCAACACTAGTTGATCCTATTGATGAAAAAATTGATATTCTTGCAAAATCGATTTGTGTCCATCT
>NW_026023352.1:0-627 GCF_019186545.1 Solanum stenotomum | reverse complement strand
CTAATCTATTTTTAGTCTTGTATTAAAGTGTAATGCCCCGGAAGGTCATTTTTGAAAATTTTCGCAAAATTACCATTTTACCCCTCTCGATAGTTGTCTTGAGTTATTTTTTTGACTTGTTCATGAAGTTGGTTTGAGAATTTTATACTATTCGATAATTTCGATTATTTAGTTGGTGGTATTTATTAAATAATTAAATTTTATAGTGGGTGATTAATGGGCCAAGTCCAGAATATAAGTAATATCCTATACCACTTAGCCCATGTAAAACTTAAATAAATCAGAGTTAAAAGTAATTAATATTATAGTTTTAATCGAGCACGAAAGGGCACAAATCAGTTGCGGCTAAAATCTATAATCGAAGGAGACGACGAGAACATTAAGCGACCTTCTGTTCAGGTAATGTAATCATCATCATTGCCTGAATTTTTGTATTTGTATATATGGGTAAGAACATATCATTGTTATTGTGAATTAAAGTGGGGTCGTAAGTGAAAAGTATGTATAATTGAATTGCAAGTGGGAATGGATATACCTATTCTAATGTATTTTTTTTTACTTGGAGAAACAAATACCTTCATTGCCATATGGATGTAATTATTAGATAATGATTGGACGATCCTATAC
>NW_026023351.1:0-576 GCF_019186545.1 Solanum stenotomum | reverse complement strand
GGTCCCGTGTCCGCGTCTTGGGGTAGCTCGGGGCGTGACAAACTTGGTATCAGAGCATTAGGTTTAAGTGTCCTAGGATGTCTGAAAAGCCGCACTAGGTAGAGTCCTTTTCATGGGTGTGTAGTGCGCACCACATCTAATGAGAGGGAGGCTACAAAGTGTCTTTAGGAAAAATCTTCATTTTCTTGTTACTCTTATCGTGCGTAAGGTATGATCTAATTCCATTCTAACTTGATGTTCTACGTTTCAGTGATCATGCCTCCTCGTAGAGCTTATGTCAGGAATGCGAATGCCAGGAACGCAAACGGAACTCCTCTAGTTCCAGATCAAGAAGTGTCGAATGCTGAATTCAGGAATGCTATTCAGATGTTGGCTCAGAGTGTCGCTAACCAGAACAATCAGCGAGTTCAAGTTCCTATGAATGCAAATGGTGGATCAGCAGCAGCAAGGGTCCGTGACTTTGTTAGGATGAATCCTCCAGAGTTCTTAGGATCGCAGACTGGTGAAGATCCCCAGAATTTCTTGGATGAGATCAAGAAGATCTTTGTGGTGATGCAGGTCACTAGGAATGATCGG
>NW_026023350.1:0-1768 GCF_019186545.1 Solanum stenotomum | reverse complement strand
GTATGACCCGAGAAAATCCCATGTTGGCCTCATGGTTCTTATGGAGAGTTGAGTTAATATGAACTCGTGTCCCCAACTCGGTGCTCAAGACTACTCCCAAAAATATACTTTAGCTCATAAATGTTTTAAACACATCTTTCTTTAGTTTGAGATAATTGCTCAAAATCTAGCCCAAAGGCTCACTTGGAATCGATGTTCCTTTTTCTTGAAAACTAGCCCAAAGGCTCTTTTGGAATCATAGTTCCTTTCTTACTCAAATGTAAAAAAAAAACATTTAGAAACTTCTTCGGGAAATACATAGTTCCCTAATAACTTTTGAGAAATGGACTAGACTTTATGCTCTTGACTTAACTTGAAACTTGAGACTCTTCACTTGGCTTGAACTCTATACTCTTTACTCGACTTGAAACTTGAACCTTAAAACGAAGGTAAAATGTTCAATAACGGCTCTTGAAAAGCTTTAGAGACTTGCTTGAACTTACCTCTTAACTTTGCTTGACTTGACTCTAACTTCACTTTAACTTGATACTAACTCGCCTTGAATTGGATTATGGATTCAAGGTGTATGATCACATGTTTTTGGATGAGTTCTTGACGTTTAGAAGTACCTTGGAGTGTTGAAAACAACTAGGAAACATAGGTACAATACCTAGGAACAAACATGAGAAAGTGTGAAAAGGATGGGGGAACTTGGCGTCCTTGGCGCTCTGCAAGGCGCGGAGCGCCAGCCCTTGAAGCTCAGAGGGGACTTGCTGGCGCTCTGCTAGGCGCGGCGCCCCATGGGAGAGATCTCAGAAGCTCTTTTGGGGCGCGCTGGCAGGCGCAACGCGCCACCCCTTTCCCCAGAAAAACTCGACTTTTCTCCCTCTTTTTCCAACTCTAAACCACCCTAAGGGTTTCAACTCCAAACACTAAAGATCATAAAATCCCTCAACATACAAGAAATTCAACTCAAAAACACAGTCAAATCATGTACTAAACCAACAAGAACTTCCAACAACACAACCAACAACTTCAACAACACAAACCAACAACTTCAACAACACAAACCAAGCTTTTCTCGGAAATAAAACGAGTTGGGTGTGTGGGGGAAAGGATCAACCCAACACTAAGAACTCACATACCTAGTGGGGATCATCCCTGACGATATCCACGACGGAAACCTGTTTGATCTCCTCTTTCTCCTCTTCTTCTCCTCTTCTTTTCTTCTTCTTCTCCTCTTCACTCCCAAGCCCCAGCTCTCACTCTTTAAAATGGGACCAAAATGATCCAAAAATCAGCCTAACACAACAATATAACCCCAAAAGAAATGGCTAGGGAAAAGACCAAAATGCCCTTAAAATTTCCGGACGGATTCCCTGCCAACTGCCCAACTTTCAAAGGGCATAACTCGCTCATACAAACTCGGAATCGAGCAAAATCAGCGGCGTTGGAAAGATCATTCCAAGGGCTTTCCAAAAATAACTGGAACTACTCCTAACTCATCCTAGGCTAGGAGTTATGACTGCTCAAAGTTGGCCAAAACTCACTGATTTCCCACACTTCACCAAGTTTCCAGATTTTGAATTTTATTCCAAAAATGACTATTTCCGATTTTTAAGCTTTTTCATAGTTATTTCAACTTACCGGATGTTACATTTTTTTTTTATTGAATTTCTGTTTTACCTTTCAAGTCAAGGTGCATACGCATCTAACACTCTTATCTTAACTAAACAAACTTTGTTTTTGAATTTTCAAATCATTGTTTTGTCAAGGCCCATTCATCACT
>NW_026023349.1:0-535 GCF_019186545.1 Solanum stenotomum | reverse complement strand
ATAGAAAAGGGCTCATCCCCATTCAAATATAAAAATTCTTTCACAATTAAGGAGAGACACCTTTCCTTGTAATTTTCTCCCCATTCCGAAAGAGGAAAGGGGAAACGTGTGTCTTTGTCCTGCTGCGATGCTTTTTCTTTTGCCAAAAAATCTGATTGGAACAGTACCATCGTACTGGATGGAGGAGACGATGCGGGCGTGAACTGCACGCGTAGACGCCGTGTTGCCTTCCACGAAGAAGTCGCGTGCTGGGACTTGGAGGATCGCTGGATTTGACCAAATTTTGATGTCGTTCTTGGCGTTGTTGATGTCGTTTTGCTGGGAATTATTGTTCACGCTGTGAAGGCACCGCTTCTGGGTTCTTGTGAAGGAATAAAAAGTAGGCCGGGTCGAGGGTAATGGGTTGGGTCGGTTGGAATGGAGAGTGGGCCGTTGTACGTATGGAATTGTAGTGTATCTTGGGCTGGATATTATTGTGGGATTGGGAATGGGAATTGGAAGTGGGTCTGTTGGTGCTACTGTACATGCATGCTGG
>NW_026023348.1:0-697 GCF_019186545.1 Solanum stenotomum | reverse complement strand
ACCTCAGATCAACAAATAAGATCAAGTAAATCAAATTTCACATAAGAACGATAAAACGATACAATCCACACATCACAGACAGAGATAAGGCAAATGCGATGCAAAATGCAATAATGATGTCATGTAGTCGTGATACATGTCTGTCCTACGATACACATCTGTTGACGTAATCAGTCCGCGTTGAATACTCAAATCAGAATCCATGGGGGGCCACACATGGACCATGTATCACCGCCGGAACCAGATCCCATCGGCATCCAAATCGCTAGCCGGAGCTAGTCTCAATTGTGTCTCATATCCATCCATCCTCATATCAGTGTCTCAGAACTCATGCAACATATAGTTCGCACATGGGATGAATAATGAATATGCACATGTCATCAATTACAATCATATCACGATCACATCATTGTACTACACATCATCTGTCTCAATCACAACCATATCACGACCACATCATAGTATTACACATCACCTGTATCAATCACAACCATATTACGACCACATCATAGTATTACACATCACCTCTCTCAATCACAAACCATATCACGGCCACATCATAGTATTACACATCACCTGTCTCAATCACAACCATATCACGACCACATCATAGTAATACACATCATCTATCTCAGCATCAATGTCTGTATCAATCATAGCGTACTCATACTCTTGTATCCCCTCAATATCAGTTATC
>NW_026023347.1:0-1668 GCF_019186545.1 Solanum stenotomum | reverse complement strand
TTTGAATTTAAAACTAAAGGTCATAGCTAAAACTAATTATATGATAATTAAATTAAAGTAGAACAAAAAAAAACAATTATTTTTATTTTTATTCAAAAATGCTAGCTCAGATACGTCGACAAATACATGACTGCTTTAGCTTTAAACTCAAGTCTGTCTTAAGCAATAATATAATATAATTTGCTTTATATATAGCTAATATTTGGACCAAATTACCCTCAAATCCTCATTCTTTCCTTCAATTTCAATCATGAGAGACTAATTTCAAAATTTTAATACATAATTCTAGGGAGCTTTGTTTTTTAGAGTATTTTCATTCACTATTTGATCAAACTTAAATATTTTGATTCGTATATGTTTATTATGCATGACTAGTTTAATGTACAAATATTTTGATTCGTATATGTTTATTATGCATGACTAGTTTAATGTACATCATGAAATAATGCATTACTAGTTTTCTACTTTCTTTCTTTCTACTATATTAGAAGAGTCATTAGGACATCGGGTATCGACATGTCTGTTAATGGTACATTTTCTTATTAATTGAGGGTATTTCCGTCATCTAAATTTGTTGCCCTATCTTCATCTCATTCCACGTGGTTGTGTGGCCAGCTTTGTTATACGTGGCATCCATGCGTGTTTTCCTCAGTTTCATCAGATAAAAGCATTTGCCTCGAAAACCTTTTGCCTTCCATCTTCTCCAACTGCAATTTTAAGGTAAAAAATATCTCACTTCTTCATCTCCCTCTTCAATTTTTGTATTCGAAATCTTTAATTTTTGATCTTCAAATGTTTACAATGCTTTCGTTTTATGACAGAATTAATTTTCAAAGAACCGTACATTTGGCTGAATAGATTTATAAATGAGCTTTGCTATTAGATTTAGTTTTCTTCACTTCACTAAATTACAATTAGTATAGGAACTTAATTTAAACACTTCACTAATAATAACATATGCCATTCTAATTGTTGTAATTATGCAGAATCATAGAGACCTAAAACTTAGTATCTCTGCACTAATACTTGAACCAAATAGACTATAGTACTACTTGGAACAACGTAGGTCTTATAATGAACCTTGGTATGCCAAATAAAAGCATAAAAAGAAAATAAATTAAATCTATTTTAAAAGAAAACTGATTTGCCCAAAAGTCAATACTATTGCAACAAGATATAACAAAAATCAGGTAATTACAATCATGCTTCATTATTTTAGTAATTTGTTACCATGCTTCCGCACAAATCTCATGATACTCGGCCCCAACTATACACATCTCCATATTGATTTAGCCAAATATATAATAAGCTTTCAATCGTCAACCGGAGTGAACAGTGAATAACTTACATTTTTATTTCATTGACCCTGCTGTAACGCTAAGCTTCTAGGATGCCGATACAAACCCGTTTGTAGTAAACTTTTGAGGACTGCAACATCATAAACTACAATATATGCGCACTTACTTGCCTTCTCTCTGTGTTTCTCCCTATTGCAGCCCTTGCTTCTGTGTCTCGCCCACAATTTACAATTAGGAAAATCAAATTGGCATTTAATTTGATATAAGCCAAAACATTCACTTTTTATATCGGAGTTGTTCACATTTTGATACTGTACCAAAAAAATTGTTCACAACATAGCGATATTATCTTTAATGGTTGAGCTAAGAA
>NW_026023346.1:0-201 GCF_019186545.1 Solanum stenotomum | reverse complement strand
ACTTGTAGTGTTGACAGAGTACTAGTTGTTTTATGTAAACAACTATTTTTTTCATCAAAACTCTTAGACTCATCACTTAGGTGCTCAGTTCCATTGCCTTTTTCTCAACATGTTTATATGGAGTTGAACCCTATTCTTTACATGTTATATGACTTACTTTGAAGTTGTAGTATGTGTTTGGAAATTTATTATTGAATCAAT
>NW_026023345.1:0-878 GCF_019186545.1 Solanum stenotomum | reverse complement strand
GCCAGTTGAATAAGGTTACCATCAAGAAAGTACCCTCTTCCAAGGATTGATGATCTTTTCGATCAACTTCAGGGTGCCACTTGTTTTTCAAAGATGGACCTTCGATCAGGCTATCATCAGTTAAGGGTAAGGGAATGTGATATCCCAAAAACAGCTTTCAGAACAAGGTATGGTCATTATGAGTTTTTGGTCATGTCCTTTGGTTTGACCAATGCACCGGCAGCTTTTATGGATTTGATGAATAGAGTCTTCAAACCTTATTTAGATATGTTTGTTATTGTCTTTATTGATGATATACTAGTCTATTCAAGGAATGAAGAAGATCATGCTAGTCATCTCAGAACAGTTCTACAGACTTTGAAAGACAAGGAGTTATATGCCAAGTTCTCTAAGTGTGAGTTTTGGCTTAAGTCTGTGGCATTCCTAGGCCACATTGTGTCCGGTGATGGAATTAAAGTTGATACTCGGAAAATTGAGGCAGTGCAGAATTGGCCTAGACCCACATCTCCAACTGAAATTAGGAGTTTCTTGGGTTTGGCTGGCTATTATAGAAGGTTTGTTGAAGGGTTCTCGACTATTGCATCCCCTTTGACAAAGTTGACTCAGAAGACGGTGAAATTTCAATGGTCCGAAGCTTGTGAGGAAAGCTTTCAGGGATTGAAAAAGAGATTGATTACAGCTCCAGTTTTGAGCTACCAGAAGGTACTCAAGGATTTGTGGTGTATTGTGACGCATCTAGAGTTGGTTTGGGTTGTGTCTTAATGCAGAATGGCAAAGTTATAGCTTATGCCTCCAAACAGTTGAAGGTTCATGAGAGGAACTACCCAACCAATGACTTAGAGCTAGCTGCTGTAGTATTTGCTTTGAAGATATGGAGT
>NW_026023344.1:0-416 GCF_019186545.1 Solanum stenotomum | reverse complement strand
GCTCTCGCATCTCCTGCTCGGTCTCCCAAGTAGCCTCCTCAACTGGACGATGCCTCCAACGGACGTTAACCACAGGAATGGCTCTCGAGCACAATCTCCTCACATCTCTGGCTAGAATGGCAACTGGCTCCTCTACAAATGTCAAACGATCATCCAACTCGACTGCATCATACTGGAGCACATGGGACTCATCAGGAACATACCGCCGCAGCATCGAAACATGAAACACTGGGTGGATGGCCGAAAATGCTGGAGGTAGGGCCAACTCATAAGCAACATCCCCAACTGTCCGGATTATCTCAAAAGGCCTAATGTACTTGGGGCTAAGCTTGCCCCGCGTCCCAAACTTCATCATGCCCTTCATGGGCGACACATGGAGGAATACCTGGTCACCAACAGAGAATCTCAAAGGTCGA
>NW_026023343.1:0-300 GCF_019186545.1 Solanum stenotomum | reverse complement strand
TGCTCGAGAATAAGATTTGAAAGAGGATGTCGGAATACAGCCGAGTTTTCAACATTGATTATGCCTACATATCCCTCAACCTAGGGCATCAAGCTGTTTGTAGTTCGACTTGATCGATTGAAAAGGAAATCTACTATGCTAGATAACCTTTGTTTCAGGAAGAGTGACAAGTAAGTCAAGTATGGAAAAGAGGCTTGCAACCTCTTAGCCATGAATATAGCGCGCTTCACACCCATAATTAAGAGCTTACATGGACATAATTTCCAAATCTCTTGGCGCATTGTCACTTAGATTGAAAAT
>NW_026023342.1:5277-8414 GCF_019186545.1 Solanum stenotomum | reverse complement strand
ATTACATCCCACAATTCCAAATACCCATCAGCAACCCCAAAATTCCAGACGACCCCTGCATCCTTTTTCTTCTTCTTCACGTGAAATTCCCAGAAATCCGGCGAGAAATTCGCAAGATCGCCCATACCCTGCAGCAGTCTCCCCATCCCCCTTTTTCCCGTTTCAGAAATTTCCCATCCCTTCACTGTTGCCTAGGTAAAGAGGAAGATAATTCAAATTTTGAATTTCATCCTTATCCATCTTTTCAAATTGTTTTCCTCCTTGGTCAATTCGAATTTCCCCTATAAATAATCCCTTACACTCAAGTGAAAGAGGGGTTTTTTTTTTTAGCGATATACTTAAGAATTTCATATCTAATTTTCTGAATCTAAGTTCTGAGAAGATCGACGCTCGGAGTTTCTTAGCGTGTTGTTCGTACATAGATTTCATAGTACGAGAGTCAGTGTTGCCAACTCGTTTGTCCTAGTCTCGCTGCCTCGACAAAGGTAATATCCATTCCATTTGATATTCTGTTTGTTTCAATATCTATTATATGATGAAATTTGTTGTTTGATGCTTTCTTATGGATTTTTTTTTATGTTAATATGTCTTTGCCATCAAATCTAGGCCTTATTGAACAAATATCTTGGTTGTTTAATATGTGTAGCTATTGATCAAATCTCCTCTTCTCTTTTATGCTTGATCAAAAATATTTATTTGTCGTTTGGTTTCATATTAACTACTGCTTCAATTCAGTTTCTTTTGGCTAATACTATATGAGTATGTTCCTTCACATGTCATTCGAATTCAATGCATTTGTTAGCTTTTACGTTTTTCTTCTTAAATTTGATTGCTCGTAGTTAGTTATTTTGATCCTTTCTAGGTTTCAGGTCGTTTACTGTTTGTTTTTAAGAGTGACTTGGTTTAGATATGAATATGTGGTGGTTCGTTCATAAAGATTCATGGAGGTTTAAATTTCATTTGGTATATGATTAAGCCTCAATTTAGTACTTGTTTAGTTCTAACCCCTCTTAATTCATATTTTTGTGTATCAGTCATGGCTTTGCTGAATTTAATCTTGTCGAATATAGTTCGCTTTTACATAAAATTGATCGGGCGCTTGTGTAATATATTTATCGTGGCTTGAGTACAACGGTTAAGTGTCATGTGGTGTTCGACTATTTTGGGTTTCATTAAGTCAGTAACTTTCCAATAAAATTGATTTTGTTAAGATAATTGTGTTTTTTTCTTGTTCTACAAATCATTTTTTATCTTTAAAAGACTAGGTTGATAGATTACAATAAAAGTTCTCACAATGGTGTATCCGTTTTATTTTGTATTTTATTTATTTGTAACAACAATCCTAGAGTTAATAGCTAAATCTATATTTAATTTGCTTACTGGAAAATCACGTCTATGGTTTTCTTTTTTGTTTAAATCTTTATCCACTTTCCTTGTTTTACATAAATGGTTAAGAAATTATGATAATGTTATTGTAATAATCAAGTTCCTTGGTTTGATGGTGGTATGTGTTCTTTTCTTTTACTAAAATTTTAGAGTTGTACAAGTGCTTTGTTTACCATGATAATTTGGGTGTTAGTTTGTTTTGATTTGTTCTAAACTAGTGCTCCCATCCTAAGAGATTGGTCTCTTATGATTGACCTAAATGTAGCTCTTTGTCATATAATCTATAATTTGTTAGTTGCCCAGTTTCTTTATAATCCATTAGTTATGATAGTTTTGGTTTGCCGTGATTTGTATTCCCTTTAACTATCTTATGTGCTTCTTTAGTCAAACTGATTGTTTAGTTAGTCATGCCTACTGTTTAATTGTTCATTTAATGAATAAATTCTTTTTCCTAATCCTTGTTGTCCTTTCTCTTTGCATGAACTCTATTTCGGGATGAGTCCAATATGGCTTTGTTTTCTTTGCGTTATTTCGTTGGATCAAATCCAACAATACCCATACTTGAGTTAGCCCCATCAATGTCCGAAGAGATTGAAAGCTGAAACAAGTCTCGGAAAGCGAGAAAAAGGGCTGTATACATCAGATATACACTGGTATACAATAACTGTATACCAAAAACGGGATTGGGTTAAGGCCCAAAAACTTGTAGCGAAATTGGCCCAAGAAGGGGCCCAATTTCATTATCTCTTTTATTCTCCTAATTGTTTTGGTTATGACTAATTTTATTTAACTTCATAACTCTAGAACTATTAATTAACTTACTTAGATCCCCAAAAGATGAGTTATTTTCTTTATGTTGGTCTACTTTTAATACATTTTTCTTGTGTTCATTTATTTTATCAATCAAGTATATTGATCAAAAAACTTTAACTTCAATTAAATTAAATCTTTGTTCTTAAAAAAGATATGTTTTAAGACCTCTTCACTTGAACACATTTTTATTTTAAAGTGATTTTAAGTTAAAGTATCTTTCTCAAATGAACTAAAAATGTTATCTTTCTAGTTAGTCATTTTTCTCAAAAAGTTGGTCAAAATTTTATATCTTCAATTAAGTTAAACTTTTTGTACTTAAAAAGAGATGTTCTTTAATGCTTTTTGCTTAATCATATTTTACTCATGTTAACGTTGTTTTAAGTTAAAGTATTTTTTTAAAAATAAATTTTAAAAATGTTAGCCAAAACCTTTTCAATTAATTAAAAATAGTAATACTTACCTAATCATTTTCTCAAAAGGATTTAGTCAATTAATTCAAAAATGTTATTCATGCTTTAATTTATTAAATTGGTTTAAATTATTATTTCAAAGTGAATAAAATAAATTCTAATTAATCTTGTTTTATTAATATTCTAATCACTTGTATTTTGAGTCAACTGTTCCATTTTGAATCCTTTTCTCATAAAATAAAATAAATGTGTCACTTATTTAACTTTTTTTTTTAAAGTTAACCAAAATATTGTAAGTTATTCTTCTTATGTTAAATCACCTTTTTTTAAAAATTAGTCAAAAAATATATTTTAGTCAAGTCGCAGGTCAACCGCATGTTAGCGGGCACTTCGAATGCTTAACCCTTCTCGAAGTGTAAATTGAACCCCGAACCTTCTTTGGTATTTTCAAATGATTTTTTCTGTTTAAATCTTTGAAAATTATAAGTTTTCTTAATTTCTTTAAAAAATTAAGTGGCGACTCTTTCT
>NW_026023342.1:0-3321 GCF_019186545.1 Solanum stenotomum | reverse complement strand
TCGACCTTTCCAATTCAATTGCAAGAAAAATTTCTTTTACATTTGAGTCCTCCCGTCCACCCAAAATATTTTCGTGGATTAATCTGCTTGAAGCAAAATGACACTTGTGTGTTTATTTTTATGTCATCTTATTTGCACATCTCGTTAAAAACAAAAACTAACACATATGTCTTTTGAGTTGTTCTTCTCTACAGGTAAAAACTGATCTGTGTTGAAATCAAACTGGCCGACCATCCCTACTTTACAAGATCTAAAGCAATCATACCATCCTTCCCTGATCATTCTTTGGAGAAAGGCAAGAGCAAAATGACTGGTACTTCTGAAGAAACGGGAATAGTGGACGTGACCATCAGAAATGCTGAACTCGCTAATCAGAGTGAGTTGATCTCTCAGTTAATGCAACGAATTGCAGATATGCAGGAAGAGCTTCAACAGACCAAAGATCTGGCTAAACTGGCCATTGCATTGAATGAACCCCCTCTTGAAACTAGAAGACCTCCTCCTTCTTTTCCATCACTGAGTTCCCTATTACCCAACTATTTCCCTACCCATACCACAGGACCAATCACTTCCATCCCTAATCCTCATACCATCGACTTAACTGTATCCAACACTCCTTATGCCAGCACTTCCTACCAAACACCACCACCATTACCAAATCCGAACCAAGCACTTAACACTAATCACTCCCAAAACTTCATGCCAACCTATCAAATCCCAGTCCCAGTCCCCAATAATCCAAATGTTTTGCCTAGCCTGCCTACACACCCTTCCATAACATTCCAAACTCCACCAGTCTATACAATCTCTGAGCCATGTCCTAGCTTTCCAGTTCAACCGGAGCTTGATCACTATGAAGAAATGGAGAAGGAGTGGAGGTTGAGAGAAGAAAAGCGTGAACAAGAGATGAATGTTATGAATGATGCCATCTCCGAGGCAGTAAAAAGTGTTCAATCTTCGAGGAAGATAACAGGACTTGAGTATGAGGACCTTTGCATGCACCCTGACTTGGAAATACCCGAAGATTACAAAATTCCAAATTTTGAAACCTTCAATGGTATTGGCAATCCCATGGCTCACCTACGAGCTTATTGTGACAAACTCGTGGGTATCGGGAAAAATGATGCATTGATTATGAGGTTGTTTAGTCGAAGCCTCAGCGAGGAGGCGTTAGAATGGTTCACATCTCAAGAACTCCGTCAGTGGTCTACATGGGGGGCTCTGGCCAAAGATTTCTTGGAGAGATTCGAGTTTAATGTCGAAGCTGTCCCTGACAGATATTATTTGGAAAAAATCAAGCAAAAGTCCACGGAGGACTATCGTGAATATGCGTGCCGCTGGAGGAAAGAAGCTGCAAAGGTACAACCTGTGATGACTGAAAATGAAATAACCTCTGCTTTTATTCGAGCTCAGAAGCCCGAGTATTATGAAAGGATGTTGTCTATGATGGGGAAAAAGTTTTCGGAGCTGATCAGAATGGGAGAAGCAATAGAAGATGGCCTCAAGTCTGGAAAGGTTACAAGTCTCACTGCCTTGCAGGCCGCCAACAAATCCTCACCATCCATGGCCACAGGATTCGCTAGGAAAAAGAAAGAGGACGAGTCTGCTGTATCTTTTACCCCGAGGCCAAGGCCGCAAAGGTATTTTGGGTCTGGTTCTGCCATTGGAAACTCCAACCGATTCCCCACCTAAAATATTTACCCACCATTTCCACAAGCTCCAATCCCAATCTACTATGCACAACAGAACTACCAAGCAGCACCGCCCATCTACCAAAATCAACCACTAACCTACCAAAATACACTACCAAATCACCAAGCCAATGCACCAGTCTACCAAAATCTCGGACAAAACAACCCAATTGCCAACAATCTACCCCGCCCTAACCTCGANATCTTTTACCCCGAGGCCAAGGCCGCAAAGGTATTTTGGGTCTGGTTCTGCCATTGGAAACTCCAACCGATTCCCCACCTAAAATATTTACCCACCATTTCCACAAGCTCCAATCCCAATCTACTATGCACAACAGAACTACCAAGCAGCACCGCCCATCTACCAAAATCAACCACTAACCTACCAAAATACACTACCAAATCACCAAGCCAATGCACCAGTCTACCAAAATCTCGGACAAAACAACCCAATTGCCAACAATCTACCCCGCCCTAACCTCGAAAGAAAGCCTCCCAGAGTTTTCACTCCCTTGGCAGAAACACGTACCCAACTCTTTGAGCATCTAAAAGCGGAGGGATTGATCCAACCAGTAGATGCAAGGACAATTAATCCCACAACAAAGTTTTTCCGAGCAGATCAACGTTGTGCGTACCATTCTGGAGGGGCAGGACATGATACAGAAGGATGTATCAATCTGAAACATAAGATTCAAGACTTGATCGATAACAGGGTCATCACTCTCCAAGCCCCTGCCCCCACTGTGAACCTTAACCCATTGCCGAATCATGGAGGAGCTACCATCAACATGATTGAAAGAGACGAAGATTGGCTTGCTAATGGGACTATCGGTGAAGCAGTTGTCAACTCACTTATACCAACAGTGGCCTCATTGACCATAAAGGCCCGTCCAGAGTTTGTTGTAATAACTGCACCTTATCAGGCATTTGCTTTGGTGAAGGAAAGAAGCAATGAGCAGTTTGAAAAAAGGTTTGCTGTCCAGGCGGCCACCGCACAAGGGATGACACGTTCTGGAAGATGCTACATTCTAGAAGAACTAACTCAGGAGACACGAAGAAAGGATAACCAAAAAAGGCCGATCACAGAGGGTGAGGCTGAAGAGTTATGGCGAAAAATACAGCCTAAGGAGTATTCCATTGTCAAGCATTTGGAGAAGACTCCCGCTCAAATTTCTGTTTGGGCTCTATTAATGAGTTCTGAGTACCATCGAAAAGCATTGTTGAAGGTACTTGATGAAGCATACGTGCCGACAGGAACAAGTGGTGAAAATCTGGCCACCATGGTAAGTCATGTCATTGGGAGTCATCAAATCTCTTTTCGAGAAGAAGAGTTGCCACTCGAAGGGGTTATGCACACCGTGCCTTGTATATCACCGTCAAATGCAGGGATAAGTTTGTAGCTCGAGTATTGATTGATAATGGCTCAAGGCTCAATATCTGCCCATTATCAACCCTGACTCAGCTAAATTATGATGTAGGGAAAATCCGTCAAAGTCGCATGAATGTAAGGGCGTTTGATGGTTCGCAAAGAGAGACCATGGGGGAAATAGACCTGTGTATCCAAATGGGGCCTGCAGAATTTGTCACTGAATTCCAGGTGAAGAGTATATCTACAAGTTACAACTTATTG
>NW_026023341.1:0-1076 GCF_019186545.1 Solanum stenotomum | reverse complement strand
GACACAAATTGATACTAGAAAACCTCCATAAATTTATTAGTGATTTTGTGGGGGGTGTCGTGGAGGTTTACTAAAACCGCTACAAATATGCTCGTGGCAAGAGTAATTGTAGCGTTTTTAAAGATCGCCACAATTTAATTTGTGGGGTCCCTAAAACGCCACAAATTGAAAAAATGACCCCCATAAATTCAGCTTTTTTTTGTAGTGAGTATTACAGTCTTATTTGACATTATGAGATATTTCTTAGACATTTAAGGAGAATGGTAGACCGAAATATATATTATATATTAAATGATGAACTTCATGCAATGGAAGAATTTGTTATTAGCAAATATATTTTAACTTATTTGATAAAAAATATATTCTTCCTCATTTAATAGATGTAAAATTTGTGAAGCTTTATTTTTTTTCACAATCTTCATATTATTAAGACAAATAATAATATTACAATTAAACAACAAAGTAAATATAAAATTAAAAAAATTTATTTAATTTAAATGATCGCGCGAAGTGCGGCCAAGTTCTCTAAATTTTTTTTAAAAAGTAAAATTTAAATGGGTCTACTATAGAATTCCTAGAAATCCAACTTGAAAAATTATGCTAAAAATGGAAAATAAAAAGTGAAATAAATTTAATTGAGAGTTATCCTTCGTCTGTCCCATTTTATGTGAGACTTTTTATTTTTCGAGAATCAAATAGTTTAAGTTTAACCATAAATTTGCGTATGATATCTTCATTTTTTTTTTTTAAATTTGGACAAATTAGATAAATAGTAATGTTAGCTTCTAAGAAATGTGACATCATCATTTACATATCCAACTTTTATATATATAAAAAAAGAGTAAAAAAAGAAAAAATAAGTGATTTAAGAAAATTATATAAATAACATTAATGATGAGATGAAGATTAAGAAAAAACGTCAAATAAATTAGTTGTATCGATGATGATAAAAGTTAAATAAATCATTTTTTCTATTATTTAAATTTTTAACATAAAATTTCCAATGTTTTAAAATTAAAAATAAATGTTAAAAATTTAAAAAAAAATTGGAGGCAATAATTATTTTATTAAAGAAA
>NW_026023340.1:0-625 GCF_019186545.1 Solanum stenotomum | reverse complement strand
AAACACCTTCACCATAAGTGGATCAAACCAAAAGAACAATTTTATCCATAATAAGAGATTAAGCCAACTTACCATCCTCCAAAGCTATAATCAACAACACTCAAGTCCCAACCATTTTACTTACCACAAGAGAATTTATCCATAACTTGCCCATAAGGCCACAACTTTCAATTCATCTATACATCATCAATTCATCATAGATAGATGCAGAAAATCATAAGAGTCACTAGTACAATCCAATCCAAACACAATTTCATGAACTTTGAATCATAAGCAAAAGACCCACTTCATAAGCAAATTTAGGAGTTTAGGGAAATCATGGGTTCTTCAAAGAATTCCATATGAAATCATCTTAAAAACATTAATCAAACATTAATTCATCAATATAATGGCTTAGAAAACGTATTGCCAATGAACCCATGCTTAGATTAGAATTTGAGATTTTTGTTTTTTTTTTGAAACTCTTTTGATTGGACTCCTTGAAAGAAAGATTGATCAAGGATCAAGGGTCACCATACCTCTAAGTTGAAAACCCACGAAAATTGAAGAAGAAAGAACTCAAAATCTTCAACCCTAGCTCCAACTTCTTCTTCTCTACTTTCTCCCTTCTTCTCTTCTTCAGTCA
>NW_026023339.1:0-684 GCF_019186545.1 Solanum stenotomum | reverse complement strand
TAGTTTTAGGGTTATAAAGGTTTTTAGTATTTTGCTTTTCTTAGGATTTAGGATTTCTTAGGGTTTAGGGCTTCTTACAGTTTCATAAGGCTTAGGGTTGGGGGTTTATCCCTAAAGTTTAGGGTTTAAGTTTCTTAGGATTTGAGTTTAACATTTAAGGTCCCCTAGGTTTTTTTGGGGTCATTTACGGTGTAGGTTTTAGTGTTTAGGTTTTTAAGGTTTTTAGTGTTTAGCTTTTCTTAGGATTTAGGGCTTCTTAGAATTTCATAAGGTTTAGGGTTGGGGGTTTATCTCTAAGGTTTAGGGTTTCGGTTTTTTAAGGTTTGAGTTTAACATTTAAGGTCTCCTAGGGTTTTTTTGGGTCATTTAGGGTGTAGGGTTTAGTGTTTAGGTTTAGGGTTTTTCTGTGGTTTAGGGTTAAGGTTTGTTAGGTATTTTTTTTAGGTTTAGAGTTTTTAAAGGTTCTTTTGTAGTTTTTTAGTGTTTAGTTTTTCTTAGGTTTAGGATTTCCTATGGTGTTAGGGCTTCTTAGAGTTTCATAAGGCTTAGGTTTATCCCTTAGGTCTCCTAGGTTTTTTTTGGGTCATTTAAGGTGTAGGGGTTTATTGTTTTAACTTTAGGGTTTTTCTAGAATAGGGTTCAGGTTTGTTAGATTAAAGATTTTTTAGAGGTTTTCTAGATTTT
>NW_026023338.1:0-684 GCF_019186545.1 Solanum stenotomum | reverse complement strand
CCATAATCTGTACAAGAGTCTCATTCATTCGATATTTTGCAATTGTCTCAGCTTGATAGTTTATGTTTAGTATGCAAATTTTCCTCGGAATACAGAAGTACTTTGAGTAGTTTTAAACTGACATATGGCTCCTTTATTTCAGAGGAAGGACTTTCTCGGCGGGGATTCGAGGTTACTCGGCTGAACACTTATACAACGGTATGATATTTCTCCATTGCCCAATTGGAGAAGAAAATTCATTTTTACTCACATGAGACCAGTGTGCTTGCAAATTTGGTAACACGCACTTGCCCTGAAAAAGAGGGCAACTTGTCATCTTTTCCTGACATATGGTCAAAGTTCAGATATAGCACCACATCTTGGATCCTTCTCTTGAGATGGAACTAATTAGATTTCATTCTACTGCGTATAAGCTTTCCATTTCTTGCAGGCACCAGTCAATCATGTTGATCAATATCTTCTTGAACTAGCACTCTCTGCTCCCGTTGTTGCTGTAGCATCTCCTTCTGCCCTCAGGTACAATGTTCCAAAATATTCATTTTTACAGCAAAAGTAGACAGATGACACGTTGATATCTATTATTGGCATAAGCAAGTGCACAGCGGATAACTGTAATTCCACCAACATGCTAGAAAATATTAGACAGATGTTTCCGGACATAGTTCATTGAGCCAGGGAACAGGG
>NW_026023337.1:0-436 GCF_019186545.1 Solanum stenotomum | reverse complement strand
ACTCCGGAGGAATCGCATATTCTTAAGCAAGAAGATCAGACTCTTATTATTGAATTTCCATTGTTTGCACATAATAGCTCATTCTCTATATTTTTTTTATGCTCAGTCTTTCCGTTTTCCTTTTTCAGTCTGAAAGGAAAGCGAAGTGACTATCCGATGATAGTCACGAGCGCTTAGAGGTATGAAGTTAAGCGAATCTTACTATCTGAAGGAGCTTAGCTTCTTAAAGGACTCTTAATAAAGAAAGCTTTTTTTAAGAAAGCAAGCCTTTCAAGTAGGGCTTGAAAGAAGGCAGGCGATCCGATCAGAAGATAAAGAAGATAGACGAGAAGATAAGGGGCGAAGGACTTTTAGAAATTCGATCGGTGTAAACATGAGATAAATTTTTCTTTGTCCTTTCTTAAGAGACTCCGGACATTTATTATGCTGTCACTAC
>NW_026023336.1:0-254 GCF_019186545.1 Solanum stenotomum | reverse complement strand
ATAAAAGGAAATTCAGACAAGGGTGATGGTTTCCTCATATAGATCTCGAAAAAATACGAGGTTTCTAAAAAAAGATTGCGTCAAACGGACGTTCGAGGCGAGAGTTACGGCCGGTCGAAATTCAGCATCTTAAAGGTGGAAGGTGACTTTGAATTTAGGAAACTTCAAACGGCCATAATTCGGGCCTCGGGCGTCCGTTTCAGGCGATTGGTTTTTTGAATCCGCCTATTTTTTCGAGATCTACGCAACCAAAC
>NW_026023335.1:0-775 GCF_019186545.1 Solanum stenotomum | reverse complement strand
GATTTCCTGTCCAAGCAAAGTCACAAAAGGGACATCATCCAACATTACTACACATACAACCAATTGCCACATGCAGCACGTGGTAGCTATATTCTCGAGAAAATGGGAGTTCAAAGTTTCAGAAGGAAGAGGCTAAAGAGAATTAAAAAACCCCCTTAAGTTAGGATAGGTTCTATCACTAGTTCCTTTTTTGTTCCTTTTTTGTTATTCTTTCCTTTGTAAGGGGAGAGTCTCCCTTATTTATGCTTTCCTAGAATTTTGTATTGAGAGGAGTCCTCTCCTTAGGTGCTTAGTTCTAGGTCTTTCCTTTTTAGTATGGGAATGAGTTGACTAACCTTAGTAGGTAGGTCGACTTACCACCCACCATAGGTTCGGAGGTTAGGTTTATGTCCCCCTCCTTGTATCTTTTTTTGCGCTCTTTTGAGCTTTTATTTATGCTAAGGCCAAGGGGTGTTGCTAAGCCCCTGACCCCCCCAAGGGTCGTTCAAATTAAAAAAATAAAAAATAAAATAAAAAACCCTAAACCCTAAAACCCAAACCCTAAACCTTAAACCCATAACCATAATCCCTAAACCCTAAACCCTAAACCCTAAACCCTAATCCTAAAAGTTAAATCTTAAACCCTAAACTCAGAACCTTAAACCTTAAACCCTAACCTAAACTATTAATCCTAAACCTTAAATCCTAAACCTTAAACCCTAAATCCTAAATCCTAAACCTTAAACCCTAAACCATAAACCCTAAATACTAAAAATGAAACCCAAAACACTAGACC
>NW_026023334.1:0-380 GCF_019186545.1 Solanum stenotomum | reverse complement strand
TCATATATATCTTATACTCAGTGTGACATTTCCCTTATTTTTTAATATTTCAATGACATATAGTTTATATGTAAACATAAGTAACGTTGATTATGTTTGTAAATGTATCTATCTTAAAGTTTGTGTCTTAAAAAACTATAGTCTCCTCCTTCTTCTATCCACATACATATCAAGATGTTGTTTCTGTCTTCTTTAAGGTGGATAATGTATCGTGGTATAGAATATACCTTCTTAGGATAGAATGATTTACTTCATCAGAATAGTGGTACCTCATATTCAGCTTAACTTCGAACTCACTCAACGACAATAAATCACACCAAAAATTTTAAATTCAAGAAGAAGAGTAGAAGGCTAAAAAAAATTATGGTTGAAAAATGAGA
>NW_026023333.1:0-833 GCF_019186545.1 Solanum stenotomum | reverse complement strand
AAATTACTATCTGAGACCTAAGGTATCCGTAAATTGATAAGATATGGTTCCTACTTTTCTTTACACGCTATGAACACCTGAATAAACTCAAACCTTTGAAAAACCCCTGCTGCCACAACCTCCACGGAGCTACACCGCACAATTCATTATGAAAACTATACCATAATGACGAGTTCGCGACATAGGGCAACTTTTGATAAATAGCCAAGAAGCGATCATGAACACACAAGGATGATTTGAGGAGCGATTCTCTGATTTTGGTGGGTTTTTTGTGAGCTGGAATGAAAAATAATGAAGAAGATGCTATCTTATAAGGTTCCACCGACCTAGGGGACCCACTAGCCGCCTCTATTGCGAATTCGGTACAAAAGGTGAATATCTCTCTATTCAGATATCATGTGAATAAACGGTTTGATGCGTTGGAAGCTTGACTCGTAGACCTTCGATTTGATATATTATGGCCCTCTAACTCTTCTTATATTGGGAGAAAACCTCTGAGGCATTTGCACTAAATTTCAGAGATATCTTTACAAAGGAACTTGCAATAACTTTCGCTAACTTTTATTACAAAACTCACTTAACTTCCAAAAATTAAGATGTGACTCTTGAGAACTTAAAAAATGACCCACATCATTACTTATAAACAATCACTCTTCGTCTTGCCATGAAGATACGAGTTAAGTTAGAGTTCCAAAAAGTTGAGGTGTTACATCCTGCCCTCCCCCCCTTAGAAACATTCAGCCTTGAATGAAAAATCTAAGCCACGCGGTTAAGTCCTTAGTAGTTGCCAAAACTTTGACAGAGTGCCCTCTATAACCGTGAATAACCAGGAA
>NW_026023332.1:0-362 GCF_019186545.1 Solanum stenotomum | reverse complement strand
AAAATGTAACGGAGAAGATAATATAATCTTAGACGTCCAGCTGAAATAAAGAGATAAAGACGGAAGCAAATGATAAGAAGATGAGATGCGGACAAAATAAAAAGATGAGATAAAAGTAAAATTATTTTTCTTGTAAAATAGTCAATAAAGTATGGTGTGAACAGTAGTGTGTCATAATACTAAGTAGTGAGTCATAATGTGTGTCATAATAAGGATGGGCATGTGTAAGGGATGGTAGGGGGTGTAATTTATTAAGTGGACAAGTGTATGGTGTGTCATAAGTAGTAGGTACGGTGTGTCATACTATATTATTAGGCACATTATTATACTGTACAGGTACATTATTGTAAGTAGTAAGTGAG
>NW_026023331.1:0-429 GCF_019186545.1 Solanum stenotomum | reverse complement strand
TTGAAATTAGAACTTTAACTTAGAATTAAAACTTGAACTTGAAATTATAAATTGAACTTGAACTTAGAACTTGAACTTGAAATTAGAATTTGAACTTGAACTTAGAATTTGACTTGAACTTAGAACTTGAACTTGAAATTAGAACTTGAACTTAGAACTTGAACCTAGAATTTGAACTTGAAATTAGAACTTGATCTTGAACTTGGAACTTGAACTTAAACTTAGAACTTGAACTTAGAATTTGAAGTTGAACTTGAAATTAGAACTTAAACTTAGTTATTGAAGTTGAAATTAGAATTTGAACTTGAACTTAGAACTTGAAATTTGAGTATTGAATTTGTTAATTAGTGTATTGAATTAGAACTTTAACTTGAACTTAGAATTTGAAACTTAGAACTTGGACATGAACTAGAACTTGAACTTAAACTT
>NW_026023330.1:0-429 GCF_019186545.1 Solanum stenotomum | reverse complement strand
CAGACGATGTGTAATACTATGATGTGGTAGTGATATGGTTGTGGTTGAGACAAATAATGTGTAATACTATGATGTGATCGTGATATGATTGTGATTGATGACATGTGCATATTCATTATTCATCCTATGTGTGAACTATCTGTTGCATGAGTTCTGAGACACTGATATGAGGATGGATGGATATGAGACACAGTTGAGACTAGCTCCGGCTAGAGATATATGAGATGGACTAGCTCCGGCTAGCGATTTGGATGCCGATGGGATCTGGTTCCGGCGGTGATACATGGTCCATGTGTGGCCCCCATGGGTTCTGATTTGAGTATTCAGCGCGGTCTGATTACGTCAACAGATGTGTATCTTAGGATAGACATGCATCAAGACTACATGACATCATTATTGCTTTTGCATCGCATTTGACTTCATCTTTGT
>NW_026023329.1:0-429 GCF_019186545.1 Solanum stenotomum | reverse complement strand
CTTCAAATCATCCATTTCCAATTCATGTTACTGAAATGTATTTTTTTTTTTTAATTTATGGTGCAAAATAATTAAGTACTATTTAGTGAAGTATTAATTTAGTATAAGGGCAAAATGGTAATCTAACTTTGAAGACAATATCTTTCCACTCTATATATAATAAGCTACAATGCAAAGATTTTTATAGTATTTAGTTATATTGTAACTATCTTGTTAGCTTTCAACACAAAATGAGTACTTTTTTTAAATAATAAATATGTCATTGTATGAGATATTTATTACTCATTCCTTTTGAATTTGTTAATCTGATTTTGATCTGACATATAGTTTACGAAAGTAAATTAGATTTTGAGAAATAAAGAGTGTTTATTTTAGATAGTTAAGGTGTTTGGTCAAACATGTAAGAGAATAAATATTTTTTAGTAGTAT
>NW_026023328.1:0-411 GCF_019186545.1 Solanum stenotomum | reverse complement strand
ACGAAGCTCACAGATTGAATTGGAAACGGAAAAAAAAAAACAGAAGCAATTCCCTGAGCTCTGATACCATGATGAAATCAGCTACTGATCAGTTAAGCTCCTCCATTGATGGAGCTTCAACTCACATGAGAGAAGATGAGAGAAGAAGAGAGAAGAGAAGAGAAGAAGAATCTAGAAGAGCAACATGAAAATTATCTCTCATTGAATGTGAATTGTAACTACAAGAATTACAATGTGACTATATATATAATCACTGGCAGAAATTAACTAACTAACAAACTTGATTCTAACTAACTCTACTGTACATAGATTCTAACTAACTCTACTGTACATAACCGACTCTACTGTACATAACTAACTAATTATACTTTATATTCTCATCATAAGTAATGATTGACTTCAAATTAGACG
>NW_026023327.1:0-555 GCF_019186545.1 Solanum stenotomum | reverse complement strand
GTCAAGTTCCGATTTCCTAATGAACCCGCCCTTGAGTGGGAGAGCCGGGATGTTGTGGTGAAGGGGAAATTCATTTCTTGCATTAAAGCCCATAGGTTGATTTCCAAAGGGTGCTTGTACCATATTGTGAGAGTCAATGATGTGGAGTCTAAAGTCCCTCCTATTGAGTCTATTCCGATTGTTAATGAGTTTCTAGATGTCTTCCCAGAAGACCTTCCCGATGTCCCTCCCGAAAGGGAGATAGATCTTGGTATAGACCTCCTTTCTGATACTCAACCTATTTCTATCCCCCCTTACCGTATGGCCCCGGCGGAGTTGAAAGAGCAATTAAAAGATTTGTTAGAGAAGGGGTTTATTAGACCTAGTCATTCTCCCTGGGTGCTCCGGTTTTGTTTGTGAAGAAGAAGGATGGGTCTCTTAGAATGTGTATTGATTATCGACAACTTAATAGGGTCACCGTCAAGAATAGGTATCCTTTTCCAAGGATTGACGATTTATTTGACTAATTGCATGGGGCTAGTCACTTTTCTAAGATTGATCTTCGATCAGGGTATC
>NW_026023326.1:0-337 GCF_019186545.1 Solanum stenotomum | reverse complement strand
ATTAAGGCTAAAAATCCAATTAAATATCATTTAGGAGGAACAGAAATACTAATAAAAGCATGTTTTAGAGAAGGAATAGATACACCCATAGAAATATACTTAGCAGATGATAAAATTATACAACCTATAGAAAAAAGCATAATAAGTGCGGTAAAAGGTAACCTCATATACCAAAAATTTAAATTTATAATAAGTGCTAATTACTCAGTAGCAGTAAACGACAGAAATATAGATAAATCATTAGTATTATATTGGAAAATGTCAGGAATAGAACTAGCCCCGGGAAGTAAAATATTTACAGCTAGATGTAAAATCCCTTTGAAAGAATAGTTACAGT
>NW_026023325.1:0-711 GCF_019186545.1 Solanum stenotomum | reverse complement strand
ATAAGTCCTATAATTCATGCTCAAAACTTCAGAACCTTCGGAATAATTTTTCGACCTTTAAAACTAATAATGAACCCTTTAATTAGTTGCCACAATTTGCTGAAATAGTGAGCTTGAAAATGACATTTCGGACTCAATGAAATCGTCGGAATTTGAATTAGAGGTATCCTTGACCCGGTATCCGATAAGGCGTCAAGAAACTAACTTTAGGCTCANTTAGGCTCAAAAACTCGAAACGCACTCGGGGACTCTAAAAATTCAACCAAGACTCATTCTAGACTTAGAATCACCCCCTGAATCCAACGGTGCCCTCGGAATTCCATTTCGAGCACCGGAACCTCGTTTGTTGACCAAAGTCAACTCTTGATCAAAATTTCACAATTTTTGCAACTTAGGACCTCAAATCTTCGTTTTAACTCCAAATTTGACTCCATAAATTCTCATAGAACTATCTTGACATTCTAAAACTGCTGGAATCGACGGAAATCCGATTCGAGTCTCGAAACTCCAAATGACTCGAAATAACACTTTTAACCAAACTTTAACTCTTAAAAACTCAACTTTTCATCAATTTTCCTTCAAACCAACTTCGAAAATACAACAATTAGGACTCGGGGCAACTATCGGGAGGGGTAAAACGGTCATTTTATGAAAATTTCCAAAAATGACCTTTAGGGTCATTACATTAATTTAAGAGCAATTGCTCAAAAG
>NW_026023324.1:0-538 GCF_019186545.1 Solanum stenotomum | reverse complement strand
GAAAAATAAATGTTAAATTATAATTTTACTATGATAAGGAAAGATAAAGATATTATTTCAATATCCCATAACCACATTCAATACATTTGAAAATAATTGGATATAACTGTAAATGGAAAATGAATCACCATTTAAGGAAAATAAATGTTTGCAATACCATAATAATTAAGGAGAGAGTAAGATATTATTTTAATATCCTATTTCGAAACTTTTAATCTACTACTCAATTAAAAAGAAAATGCATTTAATAACATAAAAAAGTTATTAGTTTAATATTTTCTCTCATTGTACTAATTCAATTCAATCAAACTTAATTTTAAAGATAAAATAACAGCTTCATTTTAATTGTTATCAATATATTTCAAAAAATTATCGTGAAAAGGCTTTTCTTGCACCTTTTTTTAATTTTCATAGACTATTATTATTTTTTCTGTCATTTTTCAATGATTTTATTTTGATTTAAAATTTAATGTTTATTCTTAAAACTTTGATGGTACAAATTAAGGTGGAGTGGAGTAGAATATAATAAATGATGATT
>NW_026023323.1:0-538 GCF_019186545.1 Solanum stenotomum | reverse complement strand
CCCTGCTCATCCATTTTTTCCAGAGATGGAAAACTCTTTTCTGAAGTCTGTGTACTGATATCAATCTTCTGAATGGAGTCTTTACCTTTGAGTGATTTTATCTGCTCCATTAGTTTAGTGTTTTCTTGGAGTAATGCTTCCACCTTTGCATTTAATCTTTTGAAGGCCTCGGTCATTGAAGAACAATGGTCACAAAAGATTATTTTGTCGGTGTCTTTTTGGATATTGTATTGAGGGGTCTTTTGGGGATTTTGTCTGAGGGCTGGAGAGATATAGTAATTTGGACCAAGTATCCCTCTTGCATATTCTAGTGCTTCAGTAAAATCATTAAAACCTTTAAAAAGAGGAGTTTTAACTCCGTTTATAGATTCTATTACTTCTATCCATGTTTGAAAAATACCGTTAGTCTTACCATGTATTACCACATAATATTTAAATTTATTCTCTCTACTTTTGTCTGTAAAGTATTGACATAAAACATTTAATGAAGCTATAAAATATTTATTGTCTTTTTTTATTATATGCCATCCATAAATTG
>NW_026023322.1:0-541 GCF_019186545.1 Solanum stenotomum | reverse complement strand
CAATATATATTATTGAAAGTTACATAAACCATACTATAATTAACAATTGAAAATACTTAAAAGAACATATAAGAAATTTGGTGGACTCTCCTAATTCCGTATGTCTAATATAAGTTGAAACAAAAGGAGTAACATATATTATTCGAAAACGACGTAAAAAATAATTACAAATCATAACAAATTAACAACTTAAAATATTTTTGAAAAAACATACCAAAAAATTAGTTGACTAAATCACCAGCCATGTGATAGCAATAATTGAATATATATATAGAGCTAAATCACCAGCCGTGTGATAGCAATAATTGAATATATATATATAGAGAGAGAGCTAAATCACCAACCATACGATAGCAATAGTTGAGCTAGCTTGAGTCCAATCCTAGGGCTTGTCTGACTTTATGATTCTTATCATTTCAGATATAAAATAGTCTCTCAAACTTTATTAGGTAGGAGTAAGGATTAAGATGACATCTTGCTCAAAAACAACATTAATACATCAGAGAATAATCGAAAGTTTGCGATTGTCAAAAATAAAAAT
>NW_026023321.1:0-251 GCF_019186545.1 Solanum stenotomum | reverse complement strand
TATTTGATTTTTTATTTTCTTAATATTTAATTTCTGACATATCACTGAAAAATGACATGGAATTACATGTGTAAGAGGTTGGATTACACACACAAAGATCTTATGAGAAAAATGTTTAAAATAGAGTGTTCTAATGAGTTTAAGGGTTTAGTTGATAAAGTGTTAAGTGGGAGGGTTCAGAATACAATTACATACATATAAGGATTCATCAGACCATTTCGCCTTTTTTTTTACTTTTATGATACAATAAA
>NW_026023320.1:0-234 GCF_019186545.1 Solanum stenotomum | reverse complement strand
ACAAGTGAAAGTTGAGCATCAAAAGTCGGAAGGTTTATCTCAAGATATTAGCATTCCTACATGGAAGTGGGAAGACTTGAACATGGACTTCATTGTTGGGTTGCGTCGCACTCAGCGACAACATGACTCAATTTGGGTTATTGTAGATCAGATGACAAAATCGGCCCATTTCATTCCCGTCAAGGTTTCTTATTCGGCGGAGGAATATGCCAAGTTGTATTTGAAGGAAATGGT
>NW_026023319.1:0-848 GCF_019186545.1 Solanum stenotomum | reverse complement strand
GTTTCTGGATGGCACTTGATGAAGATCGAAACTTTAATTTTTTTTGCCTAGCTTTTGTTCATTCTCCAGTGCAAGATACAAGTTTAGAAGAAGATGAATGAGCTCACTATTAGTTTGCTACAAATTTTATGCAAAACTTGATGTCATAGTCTAACTCGGATGTTAGCTATTTTTTTTTTGGTTAAGGAAGTATTGAAACTAATATCATGGATGTAAACTAGTTTATTCTAATTAATCGCTCTCTTTACATATATCTTCTTCTCTCTGTCTCTTCTCTCTCTATATATACATATATATCATCTTTTTGTAGTGAAAATTTTAGTAGCAATTTGATATTTGTTGTAATGTATATTAGTGGTCAATCCAGGACAAGAATTATTGCTGGTCTCTAAAGGTTAATCTATGACGACCAGGCTTGTTGCACGTCTCTATTGGATAATCTAGACCAAGAAATAATGCCCGTCCCTAAAGCTATTCTAGGATGGGGTTGTTGATAGTCGCCAAAGCAATTCTAGGACGAGGTTGGTGATAGTCGCTAATGTATTTCTAGGACCAGATAGTACTCGTCTATAAAGATATTCTAAGGCCAGCACTTTAATGGTCGCTAGAGATTACTAGGACCAGATCTATATCGTCTCTAAATATTATTACGACTAGTTTTTGGTAGTCGCTAATGAGTTTTACCGACCTGGAAAAAGTATTTCCCAAAATATTTTTGGTCTAATTGAGACCATAAATACCGTCTCTAAAGGTGTTTCGCGACGAGATTGGATCCCCGTCCCAAAACCTTTTAGCGACTGGTTTTTTTGTCCCGTCGCTATTGAGCGATAGCGAAGGAAGCTTTTAGG
>NW_026023318.1:0-3674 GCF_019186545.1 Solanum stenotomum | reverse complement strand
GAAATACCGTAAGCTCACGGTATATCAGTCGCCGAAAGTAACAAAACAAAAATGAGCAGAATTCAGCACAAGACGATGAGGTTCAGGGTCAGTCTGCGAGCCAAGGGTAGCTCGCCGAATATAACAAAATGATTTTCAAAAATTTAGGCTGAAAAAGAGTGAGCACAAAGTCTTTCAGCGAGCACATGCATATCGCGGAAAGTTACAGAGGCTAACAGCTCAATTTCATGGTAAAAGGGGTGATTTCAAAGACATTTAGCGAACCGCTGAATCAGTCGGCGAGCTTGACTAAGCTCACCAAACTGCCCCTCGTGCCAGATTTGTATCCTGACTTTCAATTTTCAATGCACACCCTATGCGAACAAAATTAAAGCCCTATTCTATGCAATTAACACCTAGCCCATATCACTATTAACCCGGGGTACTCAGACTTCCCCCATCTATCAAAAATCGACCAATCAACGTCTTTTTCCCTTAAGAATCACATCACCTGCTCATTGGGCAAATTTAGTTGATCGATACAATTCGGGTTTACTCAAACTTCACTCACATCAGACCCAACATGCTACAACCACATATCCGAAATTTCAAGCAATTTAAACATGGAATCAAAATATAAGGGGCTAAACATGAATTTTAACGCGATATAACAATAGCCCACAGTTCAAAATCAACCAAATACACAAGATCATACAATAGAATTAACAATTATACAAGCATGCACAGGAACTGGCAAGAATTTAAAGCAAGTTTGAGACACCAACCTTTGAAGCAGTTAGACACAAAACTCAGGCAAACAAATATGAAAAATGCAACCAAGAAATGATACCCACGCAAAAATATGAAGCAAAATATGATCTAAATTGAAAGGGTAAGAGTGCAAGAGTCAAAAAATGCAAAACGAAAGGGAGTTTTGAATTTAAAACGGTTAGAATCCCTTTTGACCCTTCAGTTCGCGCCCCAACCGGTGGTGGTCACTTATTTTGCCGACCCGTTCGGCGATGCGCCGAATGCTACTTTTACCCGCCAAAGTCACCAGAACTCCGACCCTTTGGTTGGTCAAAAAGTGATTCATGTCAGGATCGCCGACCTTCTCGGCGATTCGCCGAGTGGTACCTAAGCTCACCCAATTGTCTATTTCTCCCAAATTTTGACTTTTCAACCTGCACATCTGACAACCACTATTCAAACAACAAAACATAAACTAAAACTTGGGCTGCCTTCCAAGAAGCGCCTTATTTAACGTCCTAGCACAACGTGACCATGTGATCACATCGTGCTGGTCACATGAGACACCGCATTGCCCATAGTAGGGGGAAATAGAATAGCACCCCCACTTGCCAGTTGATCCTCATTAACATCAAGCAAGTTTTTGATATCATCATTATTCCCAAGTTGACTTGCATTTCTCTTGTTCACACTCATTTCTTCATCTGCTTTGAAGCAATCACAAAGAACAAAAATAGGATAATTCAACTACAACAAAATTAGTTCACGACTAAACTTCAACAAACAAATTCTAAACACCACTCCTCGGCAGCGGTGCCATTTTTTGATAACGCTCAACTACACTTCATCCAATTCTAAGTGTAGGTAGTCGCTAACAAGTATAAATCCAACTAAGATTTGGGGTCGATCCCATAGGGAGTGTACGGTAAAGAATTTGATTACGAAGTAGCATGGTGTTCTAATCGTTTCTAGTTGTAGACATTTTTCGCAACAAAAAAAGAAAATGACAAAGGAGTTGACAATTAATGTCAAATGGGGAGATTTGGGTGAACAATTAACAACTACAAATAACCGGGAGTAAACAAGTAGAGAGAGTTTCTTGGGAGTGTGATAAATTGAATGCCAATTTAGCTAAATGGGTGATTATTATTTACTAAAAGGCATTGAACCTCAGTGGGTATGTTAGGCTTTAGGTGCAATAGTCATTTCTCAATCAACTATCACGAATCAAGCGTGTTCTTTCGAACTTTGACAAGCAACACAAATTAGCAGCCCAATACCTTAATCAATCTACATTTTCAAGCTAGATTTGTAGGATTGCATTTAGACCCACTTTCTCAAGTTAAATCTGCAACAACACAATCACTACAATCATCAACTAATAGCTTAACTCTAATACCTCTTTCTCAAGCAAGCTTAGAGAACTAAAATAGAATTGCATTTACCACTACAATTCCTCAATTAAAACACAAATTATTAATTGAACCCACTTCAAATCAACAATAAAATTAGTAAATATTAGCAGCCATAAGCTAATTGAAACATTCAACTACATAAGTACACCCCCAAGAATGGGGGTTTTAGCCAAACATAATAAAGAACAAGAAATTGTTACAAACTATGTTTTCCATCAGATTGGGCAACAATTCACAAGTCTCCAAATGCTCAAATTGAAGGTAAAAATCAAGCAAACACTAAATCTCTACTCAAAAAGTGTAAAAACAATGTTTAGAATGTTGAAGACCAAAGACACAGAACTGGTCAATGTGGGAACTCCTTTTCTTCTTTTGAAAATTGCATTTATACGTTTCCAAAATTTCAGCATTGGAGTCACTTGGTGAAGTAAGTCAGGCTTCGCCGACCTAGTCGGCGATGCGCCGAGTGCCCCTTTTATCGCCTTCTTGGTTGTGCCTTTCACCATCTCTTTTTCTCTAAAATTCGGCGAGCTACATTGGATTCGCCGAACACTTTTGGTGACTCGCCGAAATACTTCTCCTATTGCCAAGTTGGTCTTATCCATGAGCTGGCCTGCTGGAACTTTAGGTTAGCTGAAGGTCCACTCGGCGAGTCACCTAGTGGCTTTGGCGAGTACCAACTTTGCATTCCTTCAACTTTTTCACGTTTTTCTCTCCTTTTTGCCTTTGTAATGCCCTTACCTTGCTCTTTTGTCTTCATTTTTGCAAATCAACATTTTAACATCAGTTATGAGCGTAAAATAGGCATTGAGAACACTAAATCTTTCAATATTAAACCCTAACTGAGTCAAAATCCCCGACTCATCACATATCATGTTTTCCATTAAGTCCCTCTATGATCATGTTTCTTGTTTTACTGCATGCTCCTCATACTTAGTGCATTTCATGCATACTTGAGCCTCCATTGTTTCACTAATGTAGGGTGTGACGATTTCTCTCCTACCGTTTGTGGCGAGTTGATCTCATTGATGATTCAAAGATCAAGAGTTGGTGAGTCCTCATGTTCCGAGTACCATGATGCTTCGTTTTTCTTTCTTATGTCTTTATGTTACAGACTTTGTATGTGGTGTACAGATTACGTCCCCACCACTCTTATTGATGTAATATATTGTTTATCTAGACTTTGATGTACGTCTGTTTATGTCAAACTCTTTACATTCTTATGAGATTTCTAGTTTTTCTCTATTATGTTGCATACATGTATGTCAAGTGGCTTGTGAGGGGCCTTTCAGGGTCTTATACGTCATGTCACGCCTAGGGTGTACTTTGGGTCGTGACAAAAGGCCATTTTGTAAGCAAGTCTTATGGAAAGCAAAAAAGCCAACCCATCTTAGGGCCATTGATGCATTAAGAATTGCTTATCTGAGAATAAAAATTAAAGTTTGTTGAAAGCTGATCGTTTATGATTAAAGGGAAACTTAAGAAAATCTCACCTGTTTAAGAGTTAATTACTTTGATACACTCTTGTTT
>NW_026023317.1:0-1298 GCF_019186545.1 Solanum stenotomum | reverse complement strand
TTTTTGCAGGAACGACGTCGTTAGGACAGCTGATGGGGGCGTTGAGGATGGGCGTGACGGGGGGCGTCATGCGTCGGTGCGCGTGGAGGCTAGGTCGGCGGGGGGCAGGCTAGGGCGTTGGGAGGAAGGAGGTGTTTAATAGAATTTAGAGTGCTATGAATGATGGATGCGATCATACCAGCACTAACACACCGGATCCCATCAGGACTCCGAAGTTAAGCGTGTTTGGGCGAGAGTAGTACTAGGATGGGTGACCCCTTGGGATGTCCTTTTGTTGCATCCCTCATTTTTATCGAAATTCGGTCGTGTAATTAAGAGAATATATTTATTTATTTTTTGCAGAAACAACGTCGTTAGTACATGTGATAGGGGCGTAGAGGATGGGCGTGACGGGCGGCGTCATGCGTCGGTGCGCGTGTAAGCTAGGTCGGCGGGGGGCAGGCTAGGTCATTGGGAGGAAGGAGGTGCTTAATAGAATTTAGAGTGCTATGAATGATGGATGCGATCATACCAGCACTAACGCACCGGATCCCATCAGAACTCCGAAGTTAAGCGTGCTTGGGCGAGAGTAGTACTACGATGGGTGACCCCCTGGGAACTCCTCGTGTTGCATCCCTCCTTTTTGTTGAAATTCGGTCGTGTAATGGAAAATATATATATATATTTTTTTTGCTGGAACGACGTCGTTAGGACAAGTGATAGGGACGTTGACGATAGGCGTGACTGGCTGCGTCATGCGTCGGTGCGCGTGGAGTCTAGTTCGGCGAGGTGTACGCTAGGGCGTTGTGAGGAAAGAGGTGTTTGATAGAATTTTCAGTGCTATGAATGATGGATGCGATCATACCAGCACTAACGCACCAGATCCCATCAGAACTCCGAAGTTAAGCGTGCTTTGGAGAGGGTAGTACTTGGATGGGTGACCCCTTGAGAAGTCCTCGTGTTGCGTCCCTCGTTTTTGTTGAAATTCGGTCGTGTAATAAAAAGAATATATTTATTTATTTTTTGCAGGAACGACGTCGTTAGTACAAGTGATTGGGGTGTGGAGATTGGCGTGACATGCAGCGTCATGCGTCGGTGAGCGTGGAGGCTAGGTCTAAGGGGGACAAGTTAGGGCGTTGGGAGGAAGGACGTGCTTAATAGAATTTAGAGTGCTATGAATGATGGATGCGATTAGAGCAGGCTTTACGCACTGGATCCTATCAGAACCCCGAAGCTAAGCGCGTTTGGGAAAGAGTTGTACTAGGATGGGTGACTCATTGGGAGGTCTTCCTGTTGCATCCCTCATTTTTATCGAAAGT
>NW_026023316.1:0-398 GCF_019186545.1 Solanum stenotomum | reverse complement strand
AGGCTGGCCCTGCGGTACTGGAACGGCTGTAGCTGGGGCCTGCTGCATTCCCCCAATGGCAGCTGGTATCTGTACGAGCATCGCCTCTATAGCTGGAGCTGCCACAGGCTCCGGCGGTGGCTGGGCTGGTCCCGGGCCCATCGGTTGCTGCTGTGCTAGAGCTGCTGGTGGCTCTATCACCGGCTCCGGAGTTTTCTCTCGGTCCTGGGCTGGTGCTGTAACTCTGGCACGACCTCGAGGTCGGCCTCTACCCCTAGCTGGGGCCCTACCACGCGTGCGAGCCATCCCTATAAAAGAGTGGTACAAGTAAGATTTTTAGAAACCGATAAGACACACAATGCACGACAGTGATACAAAACGACACGTTCCGAAAGACATCGTGTAGCCTCCCGAAGATA
>NW_026023315.1:0-485 GCF_019186545.1 Solanum stenotomum | reverse complement strand
TAGTTGCGAAATATGGCCTTCAAATTCATTAAAATGAATGTGAAAACATTTTTATTTTAAATGAAAAATTGGAGGAAGAAATTTACATGGAACAACCCAAGGGCTTTGTGGTTCTGGTAAAGAAAAGAAAGTTTGTAAACTTGTTAAGTCACTCTGTGGACTAAAAACAAGCGCCCAAATAATGACATGCGAAGTTTGACCAAACTATATTGGCAAATGAATTCAAGATTAATGAATGTGATAAATGTTTTTACATTAAATACACTCCAAATCACAAGGTCATTATTTGTTTTTATGTTGATGACATTGTGATCGTCAAAAGAGACATTTCTAACATAAATGCTACTAAGCATATGCTAGAAAGTAACTTCGATATGAAAGACATTGAAGTTACTGATGTGATTGAAAATGTACTTGACAAGTTCAAGCATTTGGATTTCAATATTGTCAAGACCCCAATAAATGTGAGATTTGTACTTCAAAAG
>NW_026023314.1:0-786 GCF_019186545.1 Solanum stenotomum | reverse complement strand
AACTTCAAACGGTCATAACTCGGGCCTCTGGTGTCCGTTTCAGGCGATTGTTTTTTGAATCCGCGTATTTTTTCGAGATCTACGCAACCAAACCCCCTAAAGGCGGTTTGCGAGTGCCGATTTTCTCAAAAACGCCTTTTACTGATTCTTATACGCATCGAAATATGACGAAAAAAATAAAAGGAAATTCAGACAAAGGCAATGGGTTCATCATATAGGTCTCGAAAAAATACGAGGTTTCAAAACAAAGATTGCGTCAAACGGACGTTCGAGCCGAAAGTTACGACCATTTGAAATTCAGCATCTTAAAGGTTGAAGGTGGCTTTGAATTTATGAAACTTCAAACGGCCATAACTCGGGCCTCGGGTGTCCGTTTCAAGCAATTTTTTTTTGAATCCGCGTATTTTTTCGAGATCTACGCAGCCAAACTAAATAAAGGCTGTTTGCGCGTGCCGATTTTCACAGAACCGCCTTTTACTGATTCTTACGCGAGTCGAAATATGACGAAAAAAATAAAAGGAAATTCAAATAAAGGCGATAGGTTTTTCAAATAGATCTCAAAAAAATACGAGGATTAAAAACAAAGATTGCGTCAAACAGACGTTCGAGCCGAAAGTTACGACCATTTGAAATTCAGCATCTTAAAGGTTGAAGGTGACTTTGAATTTATGAAACTTCAAACGGCCATAACTCGGACCTCGGGTGTCCGTTTCAGGCGATTTTTTTTGAATTCGCGTATTTTTTCGAGATCAATGCAACGGTTTGCGCGTGCCGATTTTCCCAAAA
>NW_026023313.1:0-1047 GCF_019186545.1 Solanum stenotomum | reverse complement strand
ATCCTAAGTAGTACACCCTTAAAAGACCATAGTTCATTCATTCATTATTGTGGGGGAAGAGCCTTAACCTACATAGACCATGAGAGCTTGACATTGAATCCCGGTAGTAACCCTTACTAGATGAGGGATCCCTACTTGCCTAAGGTAGGGTCGTTCTTTTAGCCTTTACATGGTAGAGACCACTAGCTAGTCCTATGTGGGCACATAGTTAAGGGATAGAAGGATTGCTTCTAAGTATCCTCACCTCAACTCACAGAGGGGCACCCATCTTAAGGGTTGCTACTAAATACTCACACCTCAACTCACAGAGGAGTACCCACCCAACTTCATATCCTCTTGGTGCTAGATATTACTCCCCCACGGAGTTAGACATTCATTACATTCATTTAAGGATAAGAATTGCTACTAAACACTCTCAGCTCTACTTGTAGAAGAGTATCCATCCTAGTCCAACATTCATTCATTAAAGGATAAGGATTGCTACTAAGTACTCTCACCTCAACTCTTGGAGGAATACCCATACTAACCCTACATTCATTCATTAGGAAGCTCTTGGATTCAAAGATGAGAAAACCTTTCATCTAAGAACCCCATTGATTCATAGGAGTTCATTATGAGACTATCCTTACAATAGACCCAACTTTCATTCATTAGCCTTAACTCCCATTCTTTTCATTCATTCTTACATTCTTCATATTTTTCTAGTACNTACTAAGGAGGGACAACTAAGTCTACCAACACAAGATACAACATCATTCTATAGAGACTCTTCTAGTCCCACATCATCACATATAAGCATCAATATTCTCCTAATTCCCTTCATGGCCACAATCATACTTCATAAAAACAAGTAATACTTCCACCAAAGGTGGATTAAACCTAAGAATAACCATCATATCAACACTTGGAGATAAAGCCATCTTACCATTCTCCAAAGCCACTTTCACCATCCTAATACTCCAACAATTCACAAATAGATAAGAAATGATAACAATAGCATTCAACTATACAAGTTAAGCTAACATAATTTCATAATCAACATGAATA
>NW_026023312.1:0-312 GCF_019186545.1 Solanum stenotomum | reverse complement strand
AACTATTGTCTTGCATTTTAATTTTAATAAATTCATACATATTTACATATATACTAATTTGTTTGAAAATAGTTGAACATAATAAAAAGAGAACTAGCTATTACAAAATTTTATAATAAGGAACAAATGTTAAAAAATGGAACTTTAATACATCAACTAACACCTAGATTATTAAAAAAAAAAAAAGAAGGAAAATTCAAAGTATTGCACATAACGTCCTTTTTTGGGGCCTTTTCTTCAAAGTCAAAATTTCAAGTTTAAATTACTTTAAAATATTTAAAAGACAAATTTGTAATTTCAAAATTGAAAATT
>NW_026023311.1:0-415 GCF_019186545.1 Solanum stenotomum | reverse complement strand
AAATCGTGGTCATTCTCTGTTAACCTTAATTGCTTTTCAGTAGTCTTCAATAAAGCATCAAAGCTATTCGAACATAATAGGTCCCTTGAGGCATTACTAGTATCTTGCCTCTTCTCACTGTCATGGAAATTTCCAGTCGGACCCTTTCCACTACATGGAGAATTATTTTGACTAGTAGGAAAAAGACTCCAACTACTAGTTGATTTTTTGTGTGCAACCAATGTCCAGTTTTTAGTTGGATTCTCATTTTCAACTTGCAAAACATGCTGCCCAGAATTTTCAGCATCTTCAACATCAAATGTATCCATTATTTTTTGTCCTGAATCCATTAATTTTTGCCCTGAATCAACTCGCGGCGCATCAACAAACAATTAACAATAAATTATGAAAATAAAATACTCACTTATCACACTAC
>NW_026023310.1:0-288 GCF_019186545.1 Solanum stenotomum | reverse complement strand
AACCTAAAAAATCTAAGAAACACAAAGCGTTACACCATAATTTACCCTAAAAATCATTTTAAAAAAATGCTAAACCCTAAAACCAAAGAAATCTTAACCCCTAAGAACCCCTAAACTGTAAAAAAAATCTTAAAATCTTGAAAAAACCGTTTAGAACCCTGAACCTAAAATAATTCTACAAAAACTTAAGCCCTAAACCTTAAACCCTAATAATTCTTATACTTAAGAAACCAAAATACCCTAAACCCTCTTAAACCTTAAATTGTAATGACCCTCCAGGTCATTTTT
>NW_026023309.1:0-489 GCF_019186545.1 Solanum stenotomum | reverse complement strand
ATCTGATGCCCTAAATCCTAAACCAAGACACCCTAAGAAACTCTAACTCCAAAACCCTTATAAACCCTAATACCCTAAAACCTATGATCCCAAAATCTAAACCTTGGACCCTAATACCTTATAAATCATAAGCCCAAAACCCAAACCCTAAGAAAACCCCAAACTCTGAACCCAAAAAAGCACTAAGAAACCCAAAACCCTAAAAAACAACAAAGAAAAACGTAAAAAACATTAAAACCTATAAAACCTCTAAAAAATCTTAAACCTAACAAACCTAAAGCCTATTCTAGAAAAACCCTAAACCTAAAACACTAAACCCTACACCCTATATGACCCAAAAAAAAACGTAGGAGACCTTAAATGTTCAATTCAAACCCTAAGAAACCTAAACCCTAAACATTTGGGATAAATCTCTAAGAAGCCCTAAACCCTAAGAAATCCTATATCCTAAGAAAACTAAGCACTAAAAATTTACAAAAAAAACTTTAA
>NW_026023308.1:0-1217 GCF_019186545.1 Solanum stenotomum | reverse complement strand
CCCTACTATCTACCAAACTCCCCATCCAGTTTACCAGACTTCATCTCATCACTACCGAAATGTCGCCCCCAACTGTGCCAACGTTCAAACGAATTACCAAGCGCCTTCCCCAATGTACCAAACCCCAGCTCCACTTTACCAAAATACCCCTCCGAACTACCAAGCTCCACAACCAAACTACCAAACCAACTCATATCCAAGGTATCAAGCCCCCCGTCCAAACGCTACAAATTATCGTCAAATGCCTCCTCCTCAACAAGGCAATTACGATCCCCCCTCGTCCTAGATTTGAGAAGAAGCCTGCTAGAATTTTTACTCCGCTTATTGAAAGCCGAACAAAGCTGTTCGAGCGATTAGCTGCGGAAGGATATATTCATCCAGTGGGTCCCAAGCCGGTTGACACTAGCTCAAAGTTTTACAGACCTGACCAGAGGTGCGCGTGTCACTCCAACAGTGTTGGACATGATACCGAGGACTGTATCAACCTGAAGCATAAGATTCAAGACCTGATTGACCAGAATGTGGTCTCTCTTCAGACAGTTGCGCCCAATGTCAATAGTAATCCTTTGCCAAATCATGGAGGCGCCACTATCAATATGATATAGACAGATGATGACTGGTGCGTGACAAAGTCAATAGTTCCGATTGCTCCTGATGAACTGGAAAAGGCTGTAGCTTCGTTGAGCATTAGAGAGAAGAAAAAGTTTGTGATTCTGACACCCGAGAAGGCTGTCACCTTGGGGCCACGAGAAACTCTTGTCCGACTAAAGCTTGTGATTGAAACGGTTATTACCCAAGGTATGACCAGATCTGGCAGGTGCTACACACCAGAAGAATTGGCCCAAGGGGGGCAGAAGAAGGACCAAGCAAAAAGGCCGATCAGTGAACCTAAAGCCGAGGAGTTCTGGAGAAAGATGCAACCGAAAGATTATTCAATTGTGAAGCATTTGGAGAAGACACCAGCTCAGATTTCTGTATGGGCTTTGTTGATGAGCTCACAACTGCATAGGCAAGCGTTGATGAAGGCTTTGGATGATACTTATGTGCCTGTGGGTACTAACAGTGATAATTTAGCAGCCATGATAAACCAGGTCATCCGAGGACACCGAATCAGTTTCTGTGACGAAGAGCTACCCTTTGAAGGGAGGATGCACAACAAAGCTCTGCACGTCACCTGTATGTGTCGAGGCAAGATAATTAATCGCGTCTTGGTCGAT
>NW_026023307.1:0-1074 GCF_019186545.1 Solanum stenotomum | reverse complement strand
AATGAATTCAAAGAGTTTGCGAGATATCGTTTCAGAGGTCATTTTAGAAATGGAGTGGTGTTAAAAAGAGGAGGTTTATGTTCTTATCGTGTTGTGATGGTGGGATAGTTCCATTTATGGTTTTTTTAACAATGAGAAAGAAAAGGATGAGGTTTTACTATGAGAAATATTCAAATGAGAGCCCTTAGTTGGATCTAAAGGAGTGGTTAGTAAGAGTCCATGGATTTGTTAGAATACTAAGATTTAATGTGGTGTTAAAGAGTCATAGTCTTAGGATAAGATTCCCTATAGAGAGGTATAGAATCCGAACCTAAGGATTTGGGTTAAGCTTGAATATGGTAAGAGCAGACCATTAGACGCAGACCTTAGTAAGAGTAGACCTTTCCATACTAAGACTAGTCGTCATTCGAGGACGAATGATTCCAAGGGGGAGATATTGTAACACCCCAGAGAATTTTTCGAACTAAGACTCGAGCCGTCCTTCATGTGGAGTGAGATTTTACCGAGGAATAAAATTTCTTGAGTGTTAAGTTAAGGTCCCTAGCTGTAGCACATTGAGTTCCAAGAAGAGTTGAATTGGAAATAGTCATTTTGGAAAGAATCTGGAAAATTTGGCTAAGTATGGAAAAAAAAAAGAGTTTTTCGTCAACTTTGAGCAGTCGTAACTCCTAGCTCAAAATGATTTAGGCGAATTTCCAGTTATGTCTGGAAAGCCCTTGGAATGATCTTTCCAACGCCACCGATTTTGCTCGGTTCCGAGTTCGTGTGAGTGAGTTATGCCCTTTGGAAGTTGGGTTGTTGGCACAGTCGCACAGTCGCACAGTGCAGTTTGTTTAGTCCGAAAATTTTAAGGGTATTTTGGTCTTTTCCCTAATCTTTTCTTTGGGTTATATTGAGGTGTTAGACTGATGTTTGGATCATTTTTGTCCCATTTTAAAGAGTGAGAGTAAGAGTGAGAGTTAGGGCTTGGAAGATAAGAGAGAAAGAAGAGGAAAAGAAGAGGAGAAAGAGAAGAAGAAGCTAAGGATCGTCGTGGATTTTCGCTGGGGGTGATCCCTAATCAGGTATGTGAGT
>NW_026023306.1:0-1450 GCF_019186545.1 Solanum stenotomum | reverse complement strand
ACGAATTAAATAAGTAGGATTTTCAAAAGCAACCATTCCACTTATTGACTTACGTTATGCTTTATAGGAGTCCGGAGCCAAAAGGGCAAAAAAAATTGCCAAAAATTCCAAAAGGGCACATCATATTTTTTTAAAACCAAAACGGCAAAATCGCTCCTGCCGGAGCGATTTTCCTCTGACACATATTAACGCCGTGTACTCCGTTAACATAAAATCGCTGCCAGGGCAGCGATTTTTGTCTAATTTTTTTTTTCTTTTTTTTTCACTAAAATCGCTGGCACAACAGCGATTTTTTAACTCTAATTTTTTTCCTCCACCTAATATCGCTGCTATGGCAGCGTTTTCATAGAAAAAAAAAATTGGCAGCTTTTTGTAAAAACTTTTTTTTGGAACATCGCTGCCCTGGCAGCGTCTTCCTTAATTTTTTTTTCGAAAATCTTTTCTTAATTAGACTGCCTTTTCAGCTTTGTTTGTTAAAAAAATATTTTTTAATAAAAACACTGCCTTGTTTTCAAAACGAAAAACAATTTAAAAAAATAAAAATTGAAGAGAAACGAATTTAAAAAAAAAAGAAAAAAAAATTAACTAAAAAGCTGTCAAGGCACAATTTTCAGCCTTTAGACAGCTTTTTTACAAAAAAAATATATATACCTTGAAATCGCTGCCTTGGCAGCGATTTCGGTGGAACTAGTTTTTTTAAAAAAAAAAAAATCGCTGCCTTGGCAGCGATTTTTGTAAAAATATTCTTTTATTTTATTTTATTTTTTGAAATTTCTGTCAGCTAGTCAAGATCTGATGGTAAATTTCTTTTATTTTTTTTTAAATCGCTGCCCGTGCAGCGTTTTTGCTATTCTTTTATTTTATTTTTTATTTCTTTAAATTCTTTTGATTTATTTTTAAAAAAATTTCTATCAACCAGGCAATATCTAATTTTGAAATCGCTGCCTTGGCAGCGATTTTAGTGAAAAAAAATTTTAAATAAAGGAAATCGCTGCCAGGGCAGCGAAATTCCCCTCTAACTTTTTTTTTTAAAAAAAATATCGCTTCTGACGCAGCGATATCATAAATAAAAATAGTCTTATATATTCATGATCATTATTTGAATTGGAGTGTGCCAGAAAATGCAGTGTTTGTAAGGAAACAGGTTACACAAAGGCACGATGTCCTACTCGATTTTAAATATATTGTCTATATTTTTAAGATGAANTTATTTATTAGAATTAAATTTTTTTAATATGCAATATATTTATATTATTATATTTTATAGGTGTGACCAACTTCAAGATACAGTGAATTATTGTACACAAATTGTGAATAATAATATTATGGGTGATGAACGAGTTGGTGAGTTGCATAGTGATGAACCTTTGGAGCATGAATTAACCGACAATGATGAAATGTATGAGGATGATGATGATGATAATGATGATGTGGATGATGCACCTAATGC